>NC_081182.1:148533436-148717292 GCF_029867415.1 Vicia villosa
AAGCACCGCCGATGGGTGATATGAAGAGGTTTGCGAGTGGGTGTAACGCCCCGAATTTAATTAATTATTTAATTAAATTATTAAGGATTTATTCGTTGGAATTAGTTGAAGTTGGGATTTATCGGTATTACTCTAAAGGCGTAATTTGGATTAATATGTTAATTTGAGCAGTTAAGTTGTGGTCGGATTTATTAGTCGGATTATTCAGAGAAGTACAATTGCGAGTTGGTATTAATTAAGTTAAGGAGCAATTGTAGTTGTGGATTATTATTGGGAATAATATCCATGATGTTATGTGATTATTCAATTATGTGTGTTATTTGGCTTAATTGAGTAATTAGAGGAATATTATGAATTGGGCCTAAGTGGAAGAAATATGACATAAGAGATTGGATTGTGGGTTAAGCCCATTAGTGAGAATAGATAGTAAGAGTTAGGGTTTTAGAGATTAAACCTCATAACTCATTTTGTGGAAAAGAAGAGAAAGAAGAGAAAGAAGAGAAAGAAGAGAAAGAAGAGAAAGAAGAGAGGAAGAGAAGAAAGTTATGGCATGAAGAGGAAGAGCTCCATTGAAGGAAGTGAAGCTTTTGCTAAGGTAAGGGTAGGGTTCTTACTCTCTAAGGGTTGGCATGATGATGTATATGGTGGGTTAGATTGTATGTTATTCTCCATGGAAGTTGTGTGTAGAGATGTTAGGGTTTATGAACAAATGTGTAAATTCATGATTTGAAATGTGTTTTAATTGAAGTTTGATGATTGTTATGATGTTAGAAGATCCATAATATGTGTTGTATTTGTGTTTATAACATATATTCCATTGTTGTTCATGATGGTTGGTGTTTTCAGCTTGATTGGGTTGAGTTTGGGGGTTTTTGGATGGGTTTCGTATGCTGTTTTCTGTGTTTTGGGGGTTTCTGAAATCGCCAGTTTGCGCCGCGAACCTCTGTTGGCGCCGCGAACTTCCTGGCAGAAAGTTAGGAATTTTTGAATTCGCTCAGTTCGCGCCTGTTAGCTGAAGATTTCGTTGAACAAATATATGTGCTTCGAAGGAGTGTATGATCGAAGGCAAGGTGGTTACTGATGACCATCTCTGAGAAATATAAAATGGCTACTGATGGCCATGTTTCGATAGTAAAAAATGTCTAAGTTTTTTATGAAGATGATGGCTACTGAAAGCTATTGGAAGGACATATCCTCGAAGACTTAGACAAAATTTATAAATTTGCTTAAGTATTATTATTTAGCGTGTTTGTTAGTAAGTGTTATTAACATACTGCCACGCGTCGAAGATGGACTCAGGCGGGAAGATTTGAAATTCGAAGATAGTTGCGTAACTGCTTATTCACAGATGTCATCGCTGGAAGTTCTTATGAGAAACGTGGCAGCGGATTAGCATAGGGCCGTTATGGTCGAAACTAGTATAAATAGGAGTTTTTATGATAGAATTCCGTGTGTTCATTTTGTACAAATCACTCACATATTTACTCAAGTATCAAGCGTTAACGAGAACGAGTTCGCTGAGAAAATGTACGTATGACACCACCATCTTAATACATGAGTATTATCTTTTATTGCTTTTCGTTTTCGAATATCTTTAAATTCTTGCATTCTACTTACTTCTTGTCATTTACATTACTGTATCTTTACTTTCATGTTATTTACTTTCATGTTATTTACTTTCATGTTATTTACTTTCAAGATCTTTAACAGTTTTATGTTTTAAGATTCTTTTTAACAGAATTGCATGTTACGTTATCTGCGTTGTTTACATTTTAAAGTCATAATCACATATAATCAAGTCATCACTAAAAGTGTATGTTTTCAATCGAATAACATTTGTCGAAGACAACGAATCATGAACATGGTTCTAAAGAATATTGATAACAATCTAATTGACTATGTGTCCTAGGATCAATCTAGTCGATCCTGCGAGTAACCAAATCATATTTATTATAGTTTGGAGGACTAGCGGTTGTTTACCGGAAATCACCGTAAACAAATTGGCACGCCCAGTGGGACAGTGTCGAACGAATTGTTTTAATCAATTGCTTTGTTTTGTCTAGACAATATCAAGACCTTGTATGAACCTTAGGAACGGTAAATTAACAAACAGTGCACAACCGGTTCCCAAACGAAGGTACAACAAGAAAATGGCTGTTACAGCTAGTGCAGGGGGTGATCAAGATCCCTCACAAAGCACAGGATCAGGAGCGGCAAATTCGAATTCCCCTCAAGGAACAAGGGATACAACGGGTCCAAATGGATCGAGACCTGCAGATAATTCCCAGTCGGTGCCTGAGAATAATACAGGACTTTCAGGGACTTTGCCAGTTTCAGTGTCAACAACTGCACCTTCGACCACGAGTGCAGAGGAAGTATTACCGTTTCCCTCAACAAATGCTGCAAATAACTTGTCTAGTCAAGGCACGAATTCAACTTTCGAATGGAGGCCAAATCCTCCATACGGGATGCCATTTCCTTTTGGATCAGGCGTACGAGGGGCCGGACCTACTTATGTCCCAACTAATAATGCGACATTTTCACCAAATGTGGGATCTGCAAGTCGAAGTACACACAACGTTGGTTTTTCTACCCAGGTGCCTCATTATACCACAAACAGCCAAGCAGCATTTCGACAAGAAATGGATGCAAGCAACCATGATATGCTAGGGGCTTTAGCCAAAGAATTGACTTCAATCTTTTCCCCATTATTGACAAACATTTCTTGCACAAATAGGGAAAATGTAGAAACTTTCCAAAAGATGTCATCTCAAATGAATCGGATGGCGGAGTTCATGGGTGTAACACAACCAAAAAGGAAAGATAAACAGCCCGCGTACCAAGAGGGAATGCCCGTTTTAGAACGCATACAAGATGAGGGCCCATCATCGAGACCAACCATCCGAGACATAAACTCCTTGCGGAGGACGAATTGGACAGAAGAAATTCCAGTAATTAATTTAGAGACTTCAAGTCAAAGAACCGTCCCCGTTCGACAAGAAACGGAGGAAGAACAACCCAGAGTAAGAGTTGTAGGTAGAAATGAACATCCAGATGGGGTTGTTCAAAGAGTCAGAAGGGAAAATCTGGCCACGGAGAATAACTTGACTGCTATGATAGAAAGGGTGATGGCCAATAATGGCCTAAGTACTGGACTCAGACGTCCAAATTATACATCCCCTATATCAGACTATATTATGCAGACAGAATTACCTAGGGGCACTAAGGTACCCAAATTTACAAAATTTTCAGGCGAAACTAACGAATCGACAGTGGAACACATTGCTAGGTATCTAACAGAAGCAGGGGACTTGGCAGGAAACGAGGACTTGAGGATCAAGTATTTCCCTAGTTCGCTGACAAAGAATGCCTTTATTTGGTTTACTACTTTGCCACCCAATTCGATAGATGCGTGGGCATACCTAGAAAGATTGTTCCATGAGCAATTTTACATGGGTCAAACTAAGATAAGTTTGAAGGAATTGGCCAGTGTTAAGAGGAAATTCACGGAGACTATTGATGATTATTTGAATAGGTTCCGTCTGTTGAAATCTAGGTGCTTTACGACAGTTCCTGAGCACGAACTTGTCGAAATGGCTGCAGGTGGTCTAGATTACTCAATAAGAAAGAAATTAGATACCCAATACCTTAGGGACATGGCCCAGTTGGCAGATAGAGTTCGACAGGTCGAACGCTTGAAAGCAGAAAAGGCTAGGGCTAATAAAAGTCATAAGAAGGAAAGGATAGCATACGTCGAAGCCGAAGACGCCGATGATGAGTCTTGCAATGACTCATATAGCCTGGAGGAAGTCGAAATAGACTTAGCAGAATTAAAAGAGGCACCACCTTATGCCTGCAAACTATTAAATCCTGCAAATGGAAAGAACCCTGTAGAAAATGATAAGAATGATAGGTTTCCTAAGAAAACTTATACATTTGATATTACTAAGTGTGATGAAATATTTGATCTATTAGTAAAAGATGGCCAAATGATACTACCTCCTAATTCCAAAATTCCTCCGTTGGAACAACGGAAGAAAAGAGGTTTCTGTAAATATCATGGGTTTTTAGGCCATAAAACTTCACAATGTTTTCTTTTCAGGGATCTAATTCAAAATGCTATCAATGATGGAAGGTTGAAATTTGCTGACAAGACCAAGAGTCACATGAGGGTCGATACCAATCCCCTAAACATTGCTGATGCTAGCCTCTGTGAGGTAGAAGATATCAACATGGTGGAAGTATCGGAGATCGAAGTGGCGGAAACTAAGGCAATGCTCAACGGAAAGCAGGCTACTGAAAGCCTAAATGATGAAATAATCTTCAATACTGAGATTGAAGAAGCTTCCCAAACAGAGATGACTGAAGCACCAAAAGAAGAGAGCAATGAGGCCACTGAAGACCTCAGGATAAAACTCCAGAAAATCCAAATCTCTGAAGTTGCTCCAGCGGTGGTTAACATGGTTAGCGCCAGACACCCAACATCTGAGTTTGGCGAACTAGAGACACGGCTGACAAGGCAGAATGGGGGTATTAAAGTTCCTCTAAGAGCTGAAAGCCTCAAAGACTACCTATGGAATTGCCATGAGAGAAATGGCGGAAAACAATGGATGTGCCCAAGGTGTTCGATCATGCTGAATCGAAGAATCGAAGCCAATTTCGAAAGGGCTCGACGTGAAAGATGGGAACACCCAGGGAGAGAACCAAATCCTTTACTACAAGTGTACCCAAGGATGGATGAAAGCTTATTAGGATTTTTGATCAGATGCCACAAAGGGAACTCTGAAGTTGCACTCTGCCCCAGATGTGGGGCAGCCTATGATGAGATGCTAGCACGATCATTTGAACGTGTGCACTGCTCCATGAATCAAGAAACTCAGGGGTTACATCCTGACCTGTATGGTTTCGATGTATGGACCCCAACGAAGAGACCAGATAGCCCACACCCTAGAGTTCGAAGGGTAACGTTCAAAGTCCCTGCAGATCCACCTAGGGATAGATGGGTACAAGCCGATGCAAGAACCAACAAACGGCGTAGTTGGGACCAAGGAGGAAGAACCGCAATGGCATATAGGAGACAATTTCAAAGGCCAAATCGAGAGACATATCGATTGGAGAACTATAAGGGAAAAAACCCTATGTCTCGGTCCCAATGGAGGAGGCACCAGAGGATGAAAAAGGCCCAGAAGGAATATAGACCAAGAGAAACTAGAGAAACTAGCAGCAACCAAGTCCCATACCAGGGAGCAAAGTCAAACAAACCTCCGGTGGAACGTGCATTGTTCGAAGCTGAAAAGCTCTTGGATGAAGAAGATAAGATGCGGTCAAATTCCTGGAACGAAGAGGACAGAATGACAAATGATTTCGATTCTGATGGAGTCTCGTCTATAAATTTAAATTGCAATGTTGTGTCCGTACTCCCTCACGAGTTTAACCAGGAAACTGAGGTAGAAGACTGTGAGGAGGCTGATATCGAAGAAATGGCAAAACACAGACCTGTGTGTTACTATGTGCTAAATAATGGTGCAGTCGAAGAGCAGAATGCTTTCTTCGAGAGGCCTGATGAGGGTATGAGAAATCATTTGAAACCACTCTATATTAGGGCTAAGATTGAGAATGTTGGCATCAATAAAGTCCTAGTTGATGGGGGAGCAGCAGTAAATTTGATGCCCCAGTATATGATAAAGAGAATTGGCATGTTCGATACGGACATAAGACCACATAACATGGTCTTGTCTAACTATGAGGGTAAGATAGGACAAACACTGGGAGTTGTTCAAGTCAATTTGACAGTAGGCTCAGTTACCAGACCCACTATGTTCATGGTTATACCAGCAAAAGCAAACTATAACCTGTTGCTCGGAAGGGAATGGATTCATGGGGTAGCAGCTGTACCCTCAACAATGCATCAAAGGGTGACAATCTGGAGAGAAGATGGCATAGTAGAAAACATCGAAGGTGATCAGAGTTACTATATGGCTGAAGTTAACCAGGTAAATAAATCCAACTTCGATAGGAATCTGGCAAATATAGGACCTTGTCATACTGCAGAAGAGATGTACACCCCAAATAAGAATGCATTGTATTATCTTACTTTGCACCCAAACGGATTCCAATGGGATAGAGAGATCATGGATGGTCCAACGGATACAGCACCTTTAGAAGATCATGCAGCAATACGGCCAACAGGCTGGGACGATGACATTAATCATGTCTGAGTCTTCATTCTTCGAAAAGATTTCGGCCTACGTGGCCGAGAACAAACAGAAGGCGGCTCTCGAGGCCGAATTAGCAGATGTAAAGGTAGATACCATCCAAATCAAAGAAGAGATAGCAGAATTGGAGGTGCATACAGATTTCGAACACTCCAAAGATACGATCCTAGATGAAGAGATTATGGACGAAGGATCAAACCAAAGATTAGATGCAATATACGACGAAGAACCTTTAGGGTTCGAAAAAGACCCAATGGCTTCTAATATAAAGATGTTAGCCCAAGATCCACTCGAAGAAGTAAACCTCGGAGACAGGGATCAAAAAAGGATAACATATATCAGCGCGAAATTAGAGCCAGAACTAAAAGCAACGGTCATCAAAATGCTGAAAGAAAATAGAGATTGCTTTGCTTGGGATTATGATGAGATGCCTGGTCTAGGAAGGGATCTAGTCGAATTGAAGCTTCCAATAAAAGAAGGGAAGAAACCTGTGAAGCAAACTCCTAGAAGATTCGCGCCAGAGATCCATTCGAAGATTAAAGCAGAGGTCGAAAGGCTTTTACGTTGCAAGTTTATCCAAACTACAAGGTATGTCGAATGGATTGCCAATATAGTACCTGTAATTAAAAAGAATGGCTCTTTACGAGTATGCATAGACTTTCGTGATCTTAATGCAGCCACTCCTAAAGACGAATATCCCATGCCTGTAGCAGAAATGCTGGTAGACTCAGCCGCAGGTTTTGAGTATCTAAGTATGTTGGATGGATACTCAGGATATAATCAGATCTTTATTGCAGAAGATGATGTATCCAAGACAGCGTTTCGTTGCCCAGGGGCAATAGGCACTTACGAATGGGTTGTAATGCCTTTTGGTTTAAAAAATGCTGGGGCAACTTACCAAAGAGCAATGAACTCTATATTCCATGACTTTATAGAAACATTCATGCAAGTATATATAGACGACATTGTGGTAAAATCTACTTCGGGAATGAATCATCTCGATCATTTAAGCCAATCATTCGAAAGAATGAGGAAACATGGATTGAAGATGAACCCCCTTAAATGTGCTTTCTTTGTACAAGCAGGAGATTTCTTGGGTTTCGTAGTCCATAAAAAGGGAATAGAGATCAACAAGAACAAGACAAAAGCCATCATGGAAACCAAATCTCCATCCACGAAGAAAGAGTTACAATCACTATTGGGAAAGATAAATTTTTTAAGAAGATTTATCTCTAACTTGAGTGGACGCACGCAAGCCTTCTCGCCTTTACTACGGCTTAAGCAAGGAAAGTTCGAATGGCGTGCTGAACATCAAGAAGCTTTCGATCAGATAAAGCAATACTTGACTTGTCCACCAATCTTATCTCCCCCAAACGGGAAGAAACACATGCGCCTGTACATCTCAGCATCAGACAAAACAATAGGCAGCATGCTGGCACAAGAAGATGAAAATGGCATCGAAAGAGCCATTTACTACTTAAGTAGAGTACTCAATGATGCAGAGACTAGATATACTGCTATAGAAAAACTCTGCCTTTGTTTGTATTTCTCTTGTATTAAACTTAAGTATTATATAAAGCCAGTTGATGTTTACGTTTCGTCTCATTGTGATGTTATTAAGCATATGTTATCCAAGCCAATATTACATAGTCGAATTGGCAAGTGGGCTTTAGCCCTAACGGAATATTCGCTAATATTCCAACCTCTCAAGGCAATGAAAGGCCAAATTGTGTCAGACTTCATTGTCGATCACGCAGTGGTTGAGAATCATCTGCATTACGTGGACCTAAAACCTTGGAAGTTGTACTTCGATGGGTCGACACATAGAGAAGGTTCTGGAGTTGGAGTGTTGATAATTTCTCCTGATGGAATTCCAACAAAGCTCAAGTACAAACTCGAAGGACCATTATGCTCCAACAATGAAGCTGAGTACGAAGCGTTAATCGCCGGACTTGAGGCTTTGTTAGAACTGGGGGCAACCAGAGTCGAAATTAAAGGAGACTCCGAATTGGTCATCAAACAATTAACAAAAGAATACAAGTGCATCAAAGAGAATCTAATCATGTACTTTGTCATTGCAAATAGGCTACTCAAGAATTTCGAATATGTAGAATTGAAACACGTATCAAGGGTGAATAACCAAGAAGCGAACGACTTGGCACAGTTGGCTTCAGGATACAAAGTATCGAAAGAAAAATTGGAAGAATTGATCGAAGTAAGAGGAAGAGCAATGTCTACTAAACTTTCTCCGAGCGATCTAGAGAATTCGCAATTAGGTTATGCCAACAAAGAAGAGTTCGAAGTCTTAAATATTGACTCTTTGGCAGACACGGATTGGAGGAGCCCCATAATCAACTATTTGAAGGATCCTTCGACGGAGACAGATAGAAAAATCAAGTATAGAGCCTTGTCATATTTTCTAATGGGGAATGAATTGTTCAAGAAAACTCCTGAAGGGGTATTGCTGAAATGCTTGGGTGAAGCAGAAGCATACTTGGCTCTATCAAACGTACACAGTGGGGCATGTGGTGCACATCAAGCAGGACATAAGATGAAATGGCTTTTGTTTCGTTATGGGATGTATTGGCCTTCAATGTTGAAAGATTGCATAGAATTTGCCAAGGGGTGCCAAGAATGCCAAGAACATGCAGGTATACAACATGCTCCAGCAAATGAACTCAGTACAATAGTGAAACCTTGGCCTTTCAGAGGATGGGCTTTAGATTTAATTGGAGAAATTCACCCCAAATCATCCAGAGGTCAAAGGTACATTTTGGTAGGAATAGACTATTTCACAAAATGGGTCGAAGCAATACCATTGGCAAATGTGGACCAAGAAGCGGTGATTGAGTTTATTCAAAAATATATTATATATAGGTTCGGAATCCCAGAAAGCATAACAACTGATCAGGGATCAGTCTTCACTGGACGAAAAATGCAGGACTTTGCCAAGGAAATAGGATTCAAGTTGCTAACATCCACACCTTATTATGCTCAAGCAAATGGACAAGTCGAAGCAGCAAATAAAATTATAATTGGTCTTATTAAGAAGCATGTGGGGAAGAAACCCAAGAATTGGCATAAGACTTTGGATCAAGCACTTTGGGCTTGTCGAACATCTCCAAGAGAAGCTACAAATACAACTCCTTTCCAGTTGACGTTTGGACATGATGCGGTACTACCAATCGAAATCTGTTTGCAGTCAGTAAGAATACAAAGACAAGCAGACATTTCTCCCAACGTTTACTGGGAGTTAATGATGAATGAGTTGGTAGATCTAGACGAAGACAGGCTTCGAGCATTGGAAATGATTAAAAGACAGAAAGAAAGGGTATCCAGAGCATACAATAAAAAGGTGAAAGGTAAAACTTTTGTTAATAACGATTTAGTCTGGAAAGTTATTTTACCTATAGACCGAAAAAATCAGGCGCTTGGTAAATGGTCCCCACATTGGGAAGGACCTTTTCGAATCTTAAAAACATTTTCGAACAATGCTTACGAAATCGTAGAATTAGCAGAAGATCGTAGAATCTTAAGAGTAAATGGGAAGTATTTGAAGAAATATAAGCCAAGCATGTTCGAAGTTAAGATTGCAAAAACGTAGACACTTGAGGTGTCACGAAAAGCCAAAATGGTTAGCCATGTGTCAAAACACATGAGCCATATTGATCAAAATGGCTTTGCATGCAGAATAACAGACTTAAAAAGGAAAAGTCTAAAGAAATTTCAAAATATTTGTCATTCATAACTTGGGTTTACATGCATTACAAAAGATCCAAACAGGATCTGAAAGTACAACGAAAAAGAAAAGAAAGCATAAAAAACCCTAAGATAAAGGAAAAAAGGAAAGTTGTTAGTTAATCCTTTGGTTTAAACCCTCCAAGGACAACACGGGTGAAGCTTCAGCTTCGAACATGTCGATGGCTCCGCCCTCACGCATGCGTCTCACTACACCCTTCCTTTGAAAGATGAAAGTAAGAAGTCTTCCGTATGGGAGGCAAGTCACGTTCCTCTGCCGTTCAGTACCAATAGAGACAGCTTTCACGAGACCTTTGAATATCATCAAAGGAATGTTGATCTTCTTCCCTCGAAGACCACAGAAGATGAACTCCAAATCTTCAACCAAGATGTTGTTTTCATTGACCCTCCGAGGCTGGAAGTTACCCACGAGCATCTGATGCCAGATCCTAACAACTCTGGCACTAAAAGGATCATTTTCCATGACGGACCTCAGCATGAGATGCGTGGTCATGTTAAAGCCATCGTCATCAAAGCGTTCCCCAGAGTTACTACACTTGATTAAGTGAGCAATGGTGGCAGGAGTAATACTGAAACGTGCATGCCGAATCTCAGAATCTATGGTGGTTCTACCTTCAGGATCTATGCGTACAGTAGCATTCATCCAAAACTCAGCCAACATGTTTGGATAAACAGCACCTTCCAAGACTTCCTCAAAGTAGAAGTCCAACTCCTGATTGACAAACAAAGTTTCAAGAGTGATAAAGTGGCGAAGGAGTTCATCCTCAGAAAGTCTGAACTCGCTCCGGATAAGGGTTTTGATTTCATTGAAAGAGAGGATTTCGGCCATTATGAAAAAAGAGAAGAAGGTTTTGGAGGAAGAAAAATGGTTTCTCTTTTCTGAGTTTAGGAAAGAAGAGAATGAGTGAATGAAGAAAATAAGGGTGATATTGGACCTTTATATAGAAAGGGAATACTAAAGGTTGGTTTAGTTTTTTAATAATTGATTAGACTGCAGTTGGTTTTTCCAAAGAGAGGAGTTATTACATCCGCCGTTTCCCGCCCTTGGAAGTTGAATAGCAATCATGAAACTGATTCACGCACGTCTTGAAATGACGTTTTGAAAAAGTAACGTTACTGTTTAGTCATGATTAGGGCTAAAGAAGTAGAAACGTCAAGTCCAAAGGCTAAGAGGTTGCGAAGAGTATTCGAAGTTTGCATGTTGCATTAATGAAGAGTACTGTGGAGGATCTGAAAATATATTTTGACAAGAGATTGAAAAGATTTGCTAAGAAGTAGTGCTGATAAATATTATATTTAAACGAAGGGAGAAGTTAAGCATATAAATAAGTGCTTTTACAAAACATATGAGGTTTCGATTACAAATAAGAACGCAACAGATAATAAGGTTCGAAGCAGCTAGTTGAAACCCTCAGGGAGGTTATTCTTGATCTTTAAATATTGTGACTCCCAAGAAGTCATACGGAGTTCAATCACCGATCGTTGTTTCTTTAACCTTTCGATCTCAGGAATCAATTTCTGAGCAGCCTCGAAATGTGTGATCCCTGATTGTACTATTTCGACCAACTCCTTTTGGTTGGATTGTTGGATGGTTGCCTGGCTGCGTTCAGCTTCCTTGATTTTCTCCTCAAGTGCCTTTATCTCTTGTTTCCAGATCTTAATATTTTTTGCATGATCATCAAAGGCCTTCTGGTCTTCTGATTGCTTAAGTTTGAGGACTTCGCCTCGTTGGGTTGCATCTACTGCAGAATTCCATGAAGAATCACGGGAGGCTATTGCTTCAGATAACTCTTTTTCGATACTTCGTTTTCGAAGGATATCAGCTTGAAGTTGCTCAACCAGAGAGCCTAACAGAACAAGTACGTCTGAGACTGTTGTGGAGACTTGAAGTAAATCTACTTTTCTCAAAAGTTGATGTAAACCATGACTCTTAAGAGGATCCCGAATGAGGAGATCCACAAGATTGACATCGAAGAACCGCTCTTTGATTTGTCGGAGCAGGCTAGAAGTGTCTTCTTGGTTGCCAGACCCCACAGTCGAAACTGGAATAACGTCAGGACTTGGAGACGAAGAAGTATCCACATTCATGATAATCTTCAAGAAACTAAGAGGATCAGCATGCTTTAATTGTTCTAGCTCCGAAGGCGTAGGGGCAGGCATTGAAGTGGTCCCAGGATCAGCTTTTGTGTCAAGAGTCGAAGCTTCTTGAAAGTTTTGTTTTTTTTAGTTTGGAAGTTTCCTCCATAGCATCTGATTCAGACACAGTGTCGTCACTATGATGAAGATGCAGATTCACATTGTCACTACCTGAGAGGGCGTGATCTTCGCCTTCCAAACTTTTGTCTTGATGGGTGGCTGGAGATTCATCAGTAGAATGACTTTCTTCAACGGGTTCATCAGGCAGCATAGTGTTGATGGGCTGAGCATCTTCGACCACGGGTGAAAGAGCAGGAGCTTTGTCTCGAGAAGTATCTGTGTCAGATAAAGCAGAGTTAGTCATAAGAATAAACCTGTAACAAGTTTGTCAACGAAGCTAAAGATTATTATTACCATAGAGTTTGGGAACATCAATGGTAAGACCAGGATCTTTGAAACCTGAAGTAGCAGTGCCAGCATCATCCTGCAATAACAAGGTAAAAAAGTTAATCCCATTATTTAGATAAAGTCACAAGTTAATATGCGAAGAAACCTGAAAGACCTTGGTTTGGATATTATCTGGACTTGAATTGTGACTTTCGACAACAAGTATGTTGCTAGTTGTTTTCAAAGGGGAATCTTCAGAGGACGCTTTATCAGTAGGAGAAGCAGTTTTGGAGGGACTTGCTCCCTTTCCCTTTTTCGAAGGAGTAGCAGATTTTTGCCTTTTCCTAAGTCCTTGTCTAGTGCTAGGAGGAGATTTATCCTCATCATCTGAAGCAGCGGACGAAGAAACTTTCCGTTTCGGACCAGTTGGGGGCTTCGAACTCTGAAAAGACAGATGATAAGCAAAGGGACTATTGATTACGGATTATATAAGATTAAGAACGCAAAAGGTGCGTACCGTAGGCTTTTTATCAGGATTGAGAGAGCCACTTTCACTGGGTTTGTCGCTTTGGGATGTCCCAGGATTCTTTTGGGCAGGAGTCTCTTTGATCTTCCTCCTATGAGCAACAGCTGTAGTCGAAACTGAAATTAGTATACCAGCCAAAAAGGAAAAGTCAGTCGAAAAGATTGTCTGAATCCAAACCTTCAGGTATTGGAGTCAAGACACGAACGTGTTCGAGATCTATATGGAGATGTCCTTTGAAAGTATCCAAGGTATGCTTAGTCGGAACCACCCGTTCAGCACGTTTTTTACTACTGTTTTGAAGATCTTTTAAAACGTTGCCACACACAAACCAATCTGGAAAAGGGGGGCTCAAAGCCACACCAAAATCCGCGCTTGGCAGTGGAGGAAATTTTGGAGGATTAAGTTTGAAAGCCACTTCATAACGTAGTTCTGGTCGAACATACGAGGGCAATTTCAACTTATCCAGTTTGGCGGAAAACTTTTCGCGCAAAGTGATTGCAGCCTCACGAACGGTCCGACTAAGATCATCAGGCCTATAGATAGTTTCAAAAAAATTTTGGAAAGCTTGTATTTCTTTAATATGAGTTGTAGTACCTTTACGAAAAGTCTCCTGCACATCAGCAAAAGCTGCAGTTAGTTCCTGCGTCAAACTATCAGCATCAAAGATTTGAGAAGTGTAATAATTCGTCCACCATTGATGGAAGTCTGGTGTACAGTAAAAGGAAGGTTCGAAAGGAATAGGGGAAAGGTTGGTGACGTCAGCATATCTGTTAACTTTTGTTTCACATTCTTCTTCTGACAAGTATAAGGTGTGGAAGCACATATGACTCCTTTTCTCATATAAGCATTTTGGTTTTATTTGGACCAATCCAAACTGTCGTGAAACCAAATTTGGTTGATAGCATACAAGGATGCATTGCCCTTTCGATGGTCGAAGACGGTGGAGGAACAACCTTGGAGTCAGAAAAGATTCCCAAATTTCCATAAGCTCAGTTTGTTGATCCTGAGATGTTGGTGGGAATTTCTGAGTAAACCATTCAGGACCCTTGGTTCTATGTACAAACGGAGCCATAGACGGATCGAATTGATGACGCTGGGCAAACATCATCATATACGCTGAGAAGTATTCTTGAAGTTTCCCAGGCTCTTCTTTTGGAGTTAGGTAAGCCAACCTAGTTCCTTCAATAGTTCGATTCCTGATTTTGTCATCTTCCTCCTTGACTTTCCCTCGAAACGGAAGATGAGCTTCGAACGTAGCATTTAGCCACAGTTGCAAAAGCCAGAAAGGTCCAGCATAAAGTAAGGCACCAGATTGGTAATTCTTGGTAAGGTTTGCAGCTTCGCTAAGGTTTTCATAAAGAAATCCCAGAAGTAGTTGGCCAAGATTGAGCTTTTTTCCATTATGCAATTGATTAGCCATGCAAAGATATCTCTTTGCAACTTGTATGGATCTTGAGCAGAAAGCACATCGCGAAAGCCATAGTGCCAAGAAAGCAATATGTTCGTTATCAGAGACTTCTTCGTTCGCGGTAACATGATGTTGTTGGATAAACGCCGTATAAGTAACTGTCGAATTATTAAAACCAATTGTGTCAACATCCATCTCAGTGGGATCAAAGTCTTCCCCAGTTGGTCGAAGTCCTGTAATCGCAGCTACATCGAAGAGAGTAGGGGTGACCATTCCACATGGGAGGTGGAAAGTGTTGTGGGAAGCATCCCAGAAATGGACCGCTGCTACTAGCATGGGTTGGTTATATGTTAAGCCTGTTTTTGATAGTTGGATCAAATCGTAGATTCCTAACGATTTCCAGTCAGATTCTTTCTTTTTCTCTACTTTTTCTAACCAGGCAAAGTACAAGTCAGGATCTTTGGCTAAAGGGAGTGACCTAAACACTTTCACAAAGTTGGTCATATAATTTAACCTAATTTTTGGCAAAGCCAAAGGGGCTACAGTTGAAGTTTCTTCAACATTAGCAGATTCTCCTGAAGGAGAACAACCCTCTTCATTTGTGTTAGCTTTGCTCACTAATGGCCTAGTCTTATAATAAGCAGGGAAGAACTTACTTAGGGTTTGGTTATCTTCACCCGGCAATGGACCCATAAAAGCAAAAGATTTTCCAGAAAGTTCAAAGGGTATGATTACCTGGGAAGCGTAGATAGCGCGAACTTCTTCAACGTTAGGGTTTGGAATGTGTTCGTGTTCACCAGACCGTGTGGTGGATTGGAGCTTTAGAGCAGGTTGAAGAACATTGGAAGATGAAGCCATCGGACGAGTTTTGAGAAATTCAGATTTGAAAAGTTTGAAGATGTTGGTTCCTTTGTTTGATGAAGAAGACGGAGAAATAGGAATGAGAAGTTATAAAAAGAGTGCAAGTCCAAAGTATTTAAAGGTTTAACGGGAATCCTTTTTAAATCTTTTGGGTAAAACCCAAAGGACACGTGGCGAATGATGATTTAATCCAATGGCGGTCGAAAGATTCAGCTTTACTCCTAGTATATAGGAGTAATAATCAGGAAGTAAGGTCAAGGACGTGGGAATGTAAGTTATGAGAAGACATTTTGAGAATGACAAGACGTTTTGGAAACAGAGATTATCAATGATTATGACGTTTAGTCAGTAGTCTTGGAACTATCAAAAATTTAATAAGAGACGAAATCTTATGATGGCAAAAAACGCCTATTTCTGTTGATCTTCGAAACAGGCATTTATTGGGGGCAATTTGTTAGCTGAAGATTTCGTTGAACAAATATATGTGCTTCGAAGGAGTGTATGATCGAAGGCAAGGTGGTTACTGATGACCATCTCTGAGAAATATAAAATGGCTACTGATGGCCATGTTTCGATAGTAAAAAATGTCTAAGTTTTTTATGAAGATGATGGCTACTGAAAGCTATTGGAAGGACATATCCTCGAAGACTTAGACAAAATTTATAAATTTGCTTAAGTATTATTATTTAGCGTGTTTGTTAGTAAGTGTTATTAACATACTGCCACGCGTCGAAGATGGACTCAGGCGGGAAGATTTGAAATTCGAAGATAGTTGCGTAACTGCTTATTCACAGATGTCATCGCTGGAAGTTCTTATGAGAAACGTGGCAGCGGATTAGCATAGGGCCGTTATGGTCGAAACTAGTATAAATAGGAGTTTTTATGATAGAATTCCGTGTGTTCATTTTGTACAAATCACTCACATATTTACTCAAGTATCAAGCGTTAACGAGAACGAGTTCGCTGAGAAAATGTACATATGACACCACCATCTTAATACATGAGTATTATCTTTTATTGCTTTTCGTTTTCGAATATCTTTAAATTCTTGCATTCTACTTACTTCTTGTCATTTACATTACTGTATCTTTACTTTCATGTTATTTACTTTCATGTTATTTACTTTCATATTATTTACTTTCAAGATCTTTAACAGTTTTATGTTTTAAGATTCTTTTTAACAGAATTGCATGTTACGTTATCTGCGTTGTTTACATTTTAAAGTCATAATCACATATAATCAAGTCATCACTAAAAGTGTATGTTTTCAATCGAATAACATTTGTCGAAGACAACGAATCATGAACATGGTTCTAAAGAATATTGATAACAATCTAATTGACTATGTGTCCTAGGATCAATCTAGTCGATCCTGCGAGTAACCAAATCATATTTATTATAGTTTGGAGGACTAGCGGTTGTTTACCGGAAATCACCGTAAACAGCGCCGCGAACTTTGTTGGCGCCGCGAACCCTGTTTTACAGAACTTTTTCCAAACTTTGAAATGATGTAACTTTTGATCCGTAACTCCGTTTTATGCGCCGTTTGAAGCGTTAGAAAGCTAACGCAATGAACTATATCATGATGCAATAAAATTATTCATAGGATCTATTCTCCTATTATGTTTATTGGGATTAAGTGATGAACTATGTTGTGTTAACATGTGAAGTATGTTCTTTGCTATGAATCAATGTAACCATGTCGCGGTATAACTTGACGTATGTTTTCCTTATGACGATACAATGATATTGAGATGATGATATGCAACTCCCTTATGATGAGATAATGATGCTTTATAAAGAATTAAGAATGAATATGCTTTCATTAAGTAGTTGAATTAACCGTGTTACATTGTTACTTGAATTGTGTAATGTGATGTTTGTTGTTAATATGTGTTATTTGAATGTTCTTGTGGAGAATGATTATGTGATGACTTAATTATGATGTGGTTGTTTTAATAACATGCATGTATTTGAATATGTGTTATGGCTTGATGAAATGTGAATAACATGTATTGTTATGATACGTTGTAATAGTCCATATTGTATACCGTAATGAATTGATGAGGATGTGCACAAATGCATTGGCAATTGTTTACTACAAGTTTAATGAGATCTTGAATTGGTAATTACTATGAGTATGATTATAATTGAATGATAACATGTTACTTGAATTGTATATATGTAATACGTGAATTGGTGTTGATTGATAATAACATTGTTGGCATGATATGTGATATGATATTCATAATGAGTGTGAATGATTACATACTAGTTGTTGTAACATGTTGATGTTTATTGTTGTTGTGTGCAATATGTAGAATTTGTCGTTGTTGTTGTAGACCCTATGGTCATTGTTGATAATTTGTATTATGTTGATAAGAATGAAGTTGAATAGATGTTGTATGTTGATATGATGTGATGACGTGATTGAGATGTGGTAAAATACTATGATATGGTTATTACCATAGAACCTTGGCATTGAGTTGATGTTGTTTAGTTGATATGGTTATGTTGTTTAATTTGATTATGTCGTTCAAGTTGATTATGTCGTTTAAGTTGATTAAGTGGTTTAAGTTGTGTTTGTGGATGTGCATCATTTGAGTCGCATCCATTGCATTGTTTAAGACGGCCCTTGTGGCAATTGTTTGAGACGGCCCTTGTGGCAAATGTTTGAGACGGCCCTTGTGGCAAATGTTTGAGACGGTCCAATGGCAAACTGTTTGAGACGGGAGTTTTACTCCAATGGTACCACATGCATATGCATAAGTTTGAGTCACATTCGAGTCGCATTTGAATTGCATTTGAATTGTGTTTGGATTGTTGAGATGACGAGGTGTTTGTTGTGACGTGATAATGATATGTTTGTTGTGACGTATTTGATATCACACTTGTATATTTGAATATGTGATTAATGACATCGTTGCCGTTTTGAAAGTCGTATTATATTGATAAGTTGTTTTGCGGTGAAACTTGTTGCAAGATGTTATGTGATGCGAAGTGGTGAAATTATGTATGATCTATATCTCCTATATTATTTATCATGCATTCCTTTATATTGTAAGATATCTCACCCCTTTGTTGATATTTCCCCTACCATGGGAAATGGGCAGGTACTCAAGATTAGTCGTGGAGGTCCGAGGTTATTTATGTGAAGTCTTTATGTTGCTTTATGGCAAGTCGAGTTGGTGTCCATTGCTCTGATACGTAGCACTCGGGGGGGGGGGGGGATTAGTTATTATTACTTGATTATTGTATTCCATGATGACACTTGTGTTAAGTTGAATAATAAATATGTTTATAAGTTTAAGTTGTAAGTGGTGAATGAAGTTTTGTTCCGAATGCTATGTATCTTTATTAAATGCAATATAAGTATGTTTGTTTGGTTAAGTCGAATTGTGACATCCCATCTTTGATGAATAATTTTAAATGCACTATGATTTTCGCTTATAATTGCGGGGTAGATTTGAGGTGTTACAATAGTGGTATCAGAGCAGGTCGGTCTGTCCGGCCAATGTTGTCTAATGTTGTTTATTCCTGTGTACACGACGAGTGTGTGAAACACTATAGGTACTTGTTGTTCTTCTGATCGTTTGTCTGCAGGAGTTGGTTTGAAGCTAATTGGGGGAGAAGCTATGCTTCTCGGTTATGTTTCAGTTGTAGGATGTAGTATGCTGCTGATGGACTGTGAAGTTGTTGGTTGAGCAACCTTGCGTAAGATGTCGATGTTGATTTATTTATTATTTATAACAAAATATCAACATAATGGCAGGATCAGATTGCACGTAGAAATTTGCAGATATAAGTGATTGATCTTTATTGTCAAATTTAAATTATTATTGAATAAATTATGTAACAAAATTAATGCCCCGATCTGTCTCTACTTTGTGTTGTTTCACCATCTTTAATTTTGTCTGCTATTTTTCTATTCAGCAAGTTCAAATAATGAGATCAATTTATTAACTTAATAAAATGTATTTCTTATTTCTTATAGCTTCAGGTTAGGCCAAAGCTTGCATGGACCTGCCGTAGAAATATGCAGTATTGACTATGGTTCTAATTGGACTCAAGGGTAAGGTTTCTTGTTGTGGAGAAGGTGTTATACTTATATGCTAACAACTGTTTAGTGCATATGGAACGTTATAAATGAAATTATATTCAAGAATGAAAAGGGTGCTTTCGAGGATATAGTGTTTAAAATTAAGATGCATTCTCGGTTGGTGGCTACTAATCGATTCCGAACGATTGAACTGTAATTTTTACTAGTGGTGCAAATACCCTTTAAACTATCTGATTTGTTAGTCTGTATGGATGCAAGTAATTTTCATTTTTGTATTTGAGTTTTTGTACCCTAGTACTCGAATTGGAATATATACAAATTTGCTTTTAAAAAATATATATAATATTCGAAATCTAAAAACATCAATTAAAAACAATGTACCAACTTGTAACTTTAATTAAAAGCTCACAGACTTATTCATACAAAGGTATAGAAATTGGTATTATAAAAGAAAGCATGCTACGTCTTATAAAAAAAGAAGGACAATAATATATATTCCATTAGTTATTACTCTCTCTCGTGACATTATATAAACCACCTAACTTTTCATAGATATAAAAAAACTCTCTAGTGCACAACATCACTACCACCAACAGCACTGGACGTCTGGACGGACCCAGAACATTTAGACTGTGGGGGAAATAATTATATAAATTCACAATATTAAAAAATAACATAATTCTTTTGTAAAAACAAACATGTAAAATTTTAGATTAAAATTATGAAAAATATTGTTATTGATTTCAATAAATTTTTATATTATAAAAATAATTAATAAAAATATATATTACTAATTAAATATTTAATTAAGAAAAATAATTACTATGTATAAGTAAACTGATATTTATTAACAATGTTTATTTTATATACTCAATTGGCTTTTTCTAGAATTTTTTTTTAATGCTCTATCCATATAATCTTATAAGCAGCGAATGAATTATTTACAACATATATTTGTTTCATGTTAAATATATACAATTCATGTCTATCTTTAGAGTGTATAGATTATAGCTGTCTCTTCTGCAATCTTTGATTAGCATGCATATAATACAATATTTAACAATTGTTGAATTATAGTGGGGGCAGCTGCCCACAGAGCTACTAGAGTAGATCCGTCCCTGACTATGATTAACATTAGAGAAAGAAGATTATTGGTAGATCTTAATCCCATTCTTGATTTTTGTTTGTTATGTTACGTGTGTTATAAATAATGAAAAATGATTTACATATTATATCTCCAATTTATTTTTTAAACGCCCAAATTTTTATTGACCGATCTCATTGTAAGATGAGTTCTAAGTATTTTAAGCAATTTTTATGAAGCTTTTATAAAAAAATTGAAATTAATTTTTTGTTTCATTTCATGAGTTATGATTATGCTTCGCGCATTTGAAATAAACTTTTCTTTTTCTTAAAATTTTTATTATATTGAATATTTTTTAATTTTTGCATTTAATTTATTCATCTAACTTTGTATTCATTTTCACAAGTGAAAAAAAATTACTAGTATGTAAATATTTTAAATGGTACATATTTTGATATATTATTTCGGTAAATTAAATTTGTCTTTATTTTAATATTTGAAACATGATATGGACTCTAATATTTAATTTTATGAATGATAGTTAGTATTGAGACTGGAAGTAATTTTTTAATAATGACATTGACTTACTTCACAAAAGTAAACCATTCAACTGTCAAGGTGTCCAACACCATTGAATTAATTTTACAATCCATTTGGAATTAGATAGAGACACTTTTCCTTTTGTAGTTTGAATTTAAAAATAATTTTAAAGCATCTTGATAAGCGCATTACTATCACGTGAATGAGTGGGATGGACTCCAGTAATGGATTTATGTTATTTAGTAATTTCATGTATCAAACTCTTTAGCCTATTCTTTTATTTGTTTCTTGTTTGTTTGTGTTGAATAATTGACTGATTTAATTAATTTCATTTTAAATGAGTGATCTACTTTTAAAAATATTTAAAAGAACTGATACATTTGAAATAGTTGCTGCTAACATATATATAAGATAAATAGATTGTTTAGTTTAGGTAGGCACGTGGTTTGTTAGGGAAGCCACATGCATTGGTGAATAGCAGCTATAAATATGCCTCATTCCTAAAACTTATCATTCACATTTCAATACTCCTTCCTTCTTATTATACTCCTTCTTCCGATATGACAAAAGCATCTTCCCTCATTGTTATCACTTTTCTCCTGTTTTCTTCCATGGCCTTGCTTGAAGCGGGTGGTGGATGTGTCCGTAACTGTCCATGTGTGCGTCCACCATGTGCTCCTCCTGCTTCAACTCCCGTAACCACCACCACCACTGACGCTAAAGCCACCGCTCCCATCACCGCAGCCGCCGCCGAAACTTCGATTGCCGTCACTACCATGGACAACAATTAAAATATAAATTTGTGATATGTATTATGACGTTCCTATAATGAGTACGTTAATAAAAAAATATTTATTATAATCACCACCATGGACGGCAATTAAAATATAAATTTGTGATATGTATTATGATGTACCTATAATGAGTACGTTAATAAAAAAATATTTATTATTATGAGTTATTATTTTCATGCTTCTCTTTTTATCCCTCTCAGTACTCAATTTTCTATAATGAGTACGTTAATAAAAAAATATTTATTATTATGAGTTATTATTTTCATGCTTCTCTTTTTATCCCTCTCAGTACTCAATTGTATATACTTGTTCATAGAACCCTCCATTCTCACTATAAAATGGTATAGTGACTTAATGGACTCAAGCATGGTTCTCACTAAAAAACTGCATGATTCTCATTCACTTAATGGACTCTGTCTAAAAATGTTTGCAGCACCATCTGAAATTTGATCTAACTAGTTACTAAAAGATGAAAGCTTTAACTATAATAACCAATAAAAAGAGACTGTATTTGAAAGTTCATATGTTGTTTTTTTGGCAATTGTTCTCTTGAGTCTTTCTGATCTTGAGTTCATACTCACTTTTAATTTTCTAATTTTTAACTGAACATAAAATCGTATATTTAAGTGTTATTAACCATGAATAATTTTTTTTCATATAATATAGTTCAAATTTAAAGGAGAATTGTTTGTATTTTTTCCGATTATTTTATCACATCTGGTCCCAAAATCAGTACAAGAAATCTTAAAAGATAGTCTGCAGGTTCCATAAAACAATTCTCATCATATGTTTATTTCATGGTTCATTTACTTCGTTTCAAATGTGGAAGAGACTGCCTGCGTTTTCTGTGATCTTCATGAGGAAGACACTGCCCATGGGTTCATTCTATGTCCTCAACTAGGAATTTTATGGCAAAAGATTAATCTCTGGCTGGATTTGGATGCTCAAAACTCTCAGGATTGTTGTAGCCATCTATTGCATTGCGTGGAAGCTCATGAAGGGAAAAAGAAAAGGAACAGAGTGGCTACAATCTGGTTGACAGTTTGCTGGAGTATATGGAAGATGAGGAACAATATCATTTTTAACAATGCTACAATGGATGTGGAGGAATTATTATTCATGATTTTGAAATTTTCATGGTGGTGGTTGGCTATAGAAAGTAAGGATAGAATTCAATGTAGCCTTTATGAGTGGTTTAAAAACCCACTGTTATGTCCCTGATTTAATCTCTTGTATTGGTGGTTTGTTGTTCTTTTCTTGTATGGGTTGGAGTACCCCTAATACTCCCATCTTTATATAAGAAGTTGCTTATTAAAAACACTACAAGAAATACTGCAATTTGCCAGGGGTTAAACCCCTCACTAAAGGCAAAAACCCCTCACAAATGCACAATTTACGAGGGGACAGCTCCCCTAGCAAAACAGGGGGTCGCAAATCCATTACCGAGTGGCTGTCCACTTCGTAAAATTGCCAGGGGCTACCCCCCCCTCGCTAAATGAAAATTCAAAATTCAGCTCTGCACCCTACAGAAATAGGCACCAGCTAGCAGTCTGCAATGGGGCAGAATGCGTCAAACATATTTGCTTGGGGATAAGCCCCTCGCAAATTGCAGCATATATTTTTGTTTTGCTTGGGAATTAACCCCTCGCAAACTGTTTTATGTTGAAAAAAAATATAATTTTCAAAATCGTACATAATAATTAAAAAATATATATATATAATTATAATATAATTTAAATTAAAATATATATATATATATATATATATATAATAATTCAAATTAAAATAAAATTATTATAATACATATAATAATTAATATTTAAGCAAATATATTAAAAATTAAACTCCATACAAAATTACAATAATATTTAAAAATAAGTTCAAAATAGTTAACACAAATTGTTCCATACAAATTAAAATAAACTTAAATATGAAAATTTAATTATTCCCCCCATCTTGTTCCTCTTCTTCATCAGCTCCTCCATATCCACTAGTTCCTCCAAATCCACCACCACCCATATTTTGTGAAGCAAAAAATTGATCAAACCTTTGTGACCGCTCATTTGCAATTCGCATTGCTTCTTGATACTCTTGTGCCTGCCTCCTCATTTCTTCCTGAAATTCTCTCCTCATTTCTTCTCGTAATTCTCTTTCTCGTCTTTGCATTTCCTCCTGCATCTCTAATTGTTTTCTCTTCATCTCTTCAATTTCCAAATTTCTTGCTGCTACTTGTTGTGCTGCCTCAGTATTTGCCAAGTTTCTCACAGTTTCAAGCATTTCGGCGGTTAATATAAGTGGAGTGGATGATCCTTCTCCATCAGCATATCTCATTTTGAAATCTCTACTACGCCGCTTGATATTTTTGGAATACCCTCCAGTACAATACACTCTCCCATTTTTCTTCTTTCCACCTGAAACCTTATACCAAGTCTGAAAACCAATACTAGGGTCAACAGGATACCCCGGTGGTGGTTCCGGTATTTCAGGATGCTCTGACAACTTTAGGGCAAGTTCTTTATCAAAATTCTCCTATAAAAAAATTAAATGTTATCATGATTCAAATAAACTATGTACATATAAAAGAAATAAATAAAATATCTTTGATATAAAAATAACTTACTTGTGTGATTTTTGCGCGCTCGTCAATAAACTCTCCATTTCTCTTGAGATGAGTCTCCATGTGGAGCTCATTAAGAAGTGGAGTTCTGCCTAATTCTTCACGCTAAATAAGTAAAAAAAATTAATTATACATAATGCAACATTTAAATAATAGATTTAATAAAAAAATTAATAAATTTATGTACCATTCTTCGCGCAACTTCAGCCACACTAATACTTCCTGCTGCGTAGTTGCAGCCACTAACTTCAGATGCTCTATTTTTCTTTGCCTGCTCTGATATTTCCTTAAACTTATCAGAATTCCAATGATCAATAAGCTTTGGGAATATATCTTCTCCTATCCAACGTGGACGTGTCCCTTTTGCTTCCCATTTCAGTCTAACATTCCTCATAGTATCAGAAAATCGAGCAGCACATTTTGAGTGAAACTTTTCTTTAATCACGGCCTCATCTCTAACATCCCAAATACAATGCTCCTACATTGTTGTATGAATTTAAAAATATCAAATAAAGTAGAATCATGAATATCACAAAAATTAAAAAGGAACTGTCAAAATGAATAAGTAAATTATACCTGAAATGCCTGAAACCATTTTTCCTTATCATCTTCATGTACAGCTCCATAAGACGGCCAGAATTGTGTGTACTTCTCTTTAATAATATTTGTTATGATCGATATTGCCTGATGTGAGGGAACAATTCTAAACAACAAAAATCTTGAGTTAGTATTGATTAAATAAAACTCATATTTAAAATATAATACAAAAACACAAAGACTTACGATCCTGCATCGGGATAAATGATTAGTCTGCCCTCATGATACTTAATTTTTTGAGTCGTATTTTTTTTCAAAATACGCTTCCTCTTCGTTTGCTCCTCAGCACTAGTATCTCCAAGAGCGCTGGTATCTCCAGGAGCACTGGTATCTCCAGGAGCACTGGTATCTCCAGGAGCACTGGTATCATCCTCTGAAGGAATGGGTAATGGCATGCTAGATCCACCTGTCTCCATATGCATGGGTAATGGCATGCTACCAGATCCACCTGTCCCCATATGCATGGGTAATGGCATGCTAGATCCACCTGTCTCCATAGGAAAATATGTGGGGTAAGAGTATCCAGGAGGACAAAAAAAACCTGATTCAGGGGGCATGGATAGTAATCCAGTGAAAGAACCAGACATGGGCGGTGTAGGATGCATAGGCGGTGTAGGATGCATAGGCTGTGGAGTAGAGCGTGGCATAGGAACGAACATATCCGAGTTAGGAACCTCCTCTACAATGAATCTGGTGCGACGAGGTTTTTGTTGACCCTTACCTTTTTCATCTTTTTTGGGTGGCATTTTATCCTGTTACACAAGATAATATTTGAAAGATAATATTGCACAAGATAATATTATCAAGTTAATATTACATAAGATAATATTTGAAATTTAATATTACACAAGATAATATTTGAAAGTTAATATTGCACAAGATAATATTTAAAAGTTAATATTACACAAGATAATATTACATATTCAATTTAATATTACATATTCAATTTATTCATCATCATAATATTCGTTGTCTTCATCGCATATGATATTATTGTCTTCAGCCTCTCCTAGCTTTTCATGCTCTTCTTCCATAGGATTTGTTGACAACAAGTTACTTGCGTCAACTTGTTGACCCTCAACTGCAGTATCACACAAACTTACAATCTCCCCAATTTCAATTACCTCATTAACAGGTGAAATCTCATCATGTTGGTATGCAACATCTTCCATTAACTCATCAGTCTCAATGTGACCCATTGGGTTGGACTTGATTACAACACACCATTCTCGTTTGCGTGGGGTAATTGAAGGATAAGGTACATAATAAACTTGCCTAACATTATGTGCCATAATGAAAGGGTCATACTCTTTGTACTTTCTATCTCTTCGAATCTCAACAGTGTTATACTTTTTATCAATTTTTGTTCCTCTAGAAGATGGATCATACCAATCACAGTAAAATAAGACAATTTTATTTTCCGAGTCCATATAATTATAAACCAACTCGTAAATATGTGTGATAACCCCATAGAAGTCGTCCTCACCACCCTCTGTAACTCCTTTTACGACTACACCACTGTTTACGGTTTTCTTCCCTACACTCCAATCCTCAGTGTGAAATTTGTAACCGTTTACAAAATATGTGTGCCATTCATTTACACGTTGACTAGGGCCTTCAGACAAATTTCGCAAATGTATTAAGTCAGGACTTGGTGTAACAATACATGATAATTGCTGCTTAAACCATGTTGGAAAATAGGCATGTGTGTAACCAGTCGATGGTTGTTCGCATGTGCTTTGATAATAGTAGGTACCAAATGCCCTATTTCGAAAAGAAAAAAAGGTTAGAGAAGGTAAATCTTAACCAATTAAACATATACACTTACTTTAAAATATACTTACTCAAGATATGGCTTAACTTCAACGCAGTTAATCAGCACATGAACATGAGCAGATTGCATTTCTTTTTGTGAAAGCCAATGCTCACTCTTCTTCCCTGCGGGACGGCCTGGACGACCGAAAACTGATAAGGTAAATTGACTTCTTTCACTGAAGCGAACTTCGTTCCTTATGATTCTTGGAGACAACATCATGTGATTGAAATAATGAGAGCAAAAATGTGATGTTTCGCGATGTATATAATGTGCACAAATTGATCCCTCAACTCGTGCCTTATTTTTAACTAATCGCTTTGAATCACCCATGAATCGTTCAAATGGATACATCCATCTATATTGAACAGGTCCACCTAGAAAAGCTTCATAAGCAAGATGCACAGGGAGATGCTCCATAGAATCAAAGAAACCTGGCGGGAATATTTGCTCCAACTTGCAAAGAATGACAGGAATATTTCGATCCAATTTAATGATGTCGTCTACTCTTAAAGTTGAAGCACAAGTGTCTTTAAAAAATTGACTGATCTCAGTTAGTGGATTAAGCACATTCTTGGGCAGTGAACTGAATGCAATTGGAAGTAATCGTTCCATGAAAATATGACAATCGTGACTTTTCATTCCATGCAATTTCCCGGTGTTGGCGTCAGCACATCTTGCCAGGTTAGAAGAATAACCATCAGGCATCCTCAATTCATTTAACCACCGACATACAGCTTTTGCTTCTTGGGGAGTAAGAGTGTAACAAGCCTTGGGTTTTAATAATTTTCCGTTTGGTCGAGGTTTCAACTCCAATTCTTTTCGATTACACAAAAGTTCCATGTCTTTTCGTGCCTTCTCATTGTCTTTTGTCTTCTCATTATCCATCACCGTGTTAAGCACATTATCAAAAAAGTTCTTTTCAATATGCATAACATCAAGATTATGACGCAACAAATTATCCTTCCAATATGGGAGGTCCCAAAAGATACTTCTTTTTGTCCAATTATGGTCAACCCCATATCCTTTAATTCTACGTGCTTCACCATAGTCTGTAAATTTTGATAGGTCACAAACATTATTCCATACTTGAGTCGATGACAATCGAGGGGGAGGTAGATCTTTTACTTTTATTCCTTTTCTAAAAGCATCTTTATTCCTTCTAAATTCATGGTTGGTAGGTAAGAACCTACGATGACAGTCAAACCACGAACTTTTCCCACCAAAGTCCAAAGTAAACGCTTTTGTGTGATTCATGCAATGCGGACATCCCATTTTACCATGTGTACCCCATCCAGACAACATGCCATATGCCGGAAAGTCATTAATTGTCCACATCAAAGCCGCTCGCATATTAAAATTTTGTTTACGAGACACATCATAAGTCCACGCTCCCACCCACAGCCTCTTGAGATCATCAATTAAAGGTTGCAAATAAACATCGATTCCCGCCTTTGGACTCAACGGTCCCGGAATGATGCATGTCAAAAACATGTAAGGTTTTGTCATGCACATCTCAGGAGGGAGATTGTACGGGGTAACAATAACTGGCCAACAAGAATATGCATTTCCTGAAAAATTATAAGGAGTGAAACCATCTGAGCATAATCCAAGTCGGACATTTCTAGGTTCAAGTGCAAATTCAGGATGAACTCTATCAACGTGTTTCCATGCCTCGCCATCATATGGATGTCGCATCATGCCTGAACTAATTTTGTTTGTATGGTGCCATGCCATTTGGCTTGCACTGTGCATTGATGCAAACATTCTTTGCAACCTAGGTATTATTGGTAGATAGAACATAGATTTCACTGCAATGCGATATTGCCTTTGGTCAACTCCTTTACTGCTAACTAAATACCTTGGACTCTCGCAAAACTTACATTCCTCCAATTCCTCATCATTTGTACCAAACTCGTTGTCATAAAACAACATGCAACCTCTAATGCAACAATCAATCTTTTTTACTTCTAATCCCAACTTAGACACCATCCTCTTTGCATCATAATAACTTGTAGGCATGTTTTCTTTCACAGGAGTCGCGTCCAACATCATTCTCGCAAAGAATTCTAAACACTGATCAGGAATATTCCAGTTTGATTTCGCAGCCAAAAGTCTCACACACATTGATAGCTTAGAGTCAGAAGACTCCTCAAACAATGGTATATTTATTTCTTTCAACAGCTGATAAAACCTTTGAGCTTTCTCATTCGGGAGCTCTTCTCCATCTAAGTCTTGTGGTTCATCATACGCCACATTCACCCCTAATGCGTCAGTGAACATCTCCTCGACGAGATTAAATTGCTCCTGGCATTGCATATGTGATGAACTACTCCCTGGATCAACTCTATTTATACCTGATTCTATATGTGTTTGACTTCTAGAAGCCTCTGTATTCATCTCCTGCATTGTTTCCCCATTAGATGTCCAAACCCAGTAATTTGACCTAAAACCCACTCTCTCCAAGTGACGTTTCACTTCACTAGGGTCACTAATAATATTTCTGCAACCACACTTTAAACACGGACACCTTACCCCTCCTTCCCTGCGACAACATTCTTGAGAAAATGCATACGAGAGAAACGCGGCAACTCCTTCCATAAAAAGTGGTTTAAGCCCACGTCGTCCAGGAAACATTCTATCATACATCCAACTACGATAGAATTGGTAATGTTCCATACTGCACATGTGAATCATGTTTAATTATATTCAATATTTGTCTTTTTCTAAACATATATAAATTATATACTTGTTTTTAGTCCTAAAAGAATATTTGTTTTTAAAATATATTTAGTTGTTTTTAGTCCTAAAAAATATATATACATGTGAATCATATATAAACTATATACTTGTTTTTAAAATATATTTACTTGTTTTTAGTCCTAAACATACATACTTGCTTTTAAACTATATATATATATATATATATATAATATATATATATATATATATATATATATATATATATATATATATATATATATATATATATATATATATATATATATATATATATATATATATATATATATATATACAAAAGCACACAAATTGGTGAGATATAAACATATATATACTATTTATTTATATACCGTTTTAATAAATATATTGTTTTTATACACTATTTTTTATTACATACAATAAAATTATATTCAATATTTGTCTTTTTCTAAACATATATAAACTATATACTTGTTTTTAGTCCTAAAAAAATATTTGTTTTTAAAATATATTTAGTTGTTTTTAATCCTAAAAAAATATATACATGTGAATCATATATAAAATTATATACCTGTTTTTAAAATATATTTACTTGTTTTTAGTCCTAAATTTAGGACTAAAAACAAGTATATAGTTTATATATGTTTAGAAAATACTTTTTACATCGGGCAGAAAGTACTTTTTACATCGGGCAAAAAGTACTTTTTACATCGGTCCTGGGCCCGATGTAAAGCCAGGCGATGTAATAAGTCCGAGACATTTTACATCGGGCCAAGGCCCGATGTGAAAAATTAACATACCACATCGGTTGAATTCAGATGTCTGATGTGAAAAATAATTCAATGTTTTTATAAAACAAATATACGATATATTTTACATCGGTTGTCCACTATGCCCGATGTAATAGATTGTTATTACATCAGTTTTCAACTTTGCCCGATGTAATAGACTGGCTTTTACATCGGTTTTCATAATGCCCGATGTAATATATTTTCTTCTTTTAAGCATATAATGACTATTTTTCCTATTTTAACCTGTAATTTATTTTGTACCTAATTTTCCATATAAGATTCAAATACCACACAGACCAAAGTTAGATCGCTATTTTGCATATTTTTCCCACAACACACAGACCACATTTATATATATATATATATTCATCAAAATATACAAAAGTATTAATCTAGGATACACAAGTGTACAAAATGATAAGAAAGGTTCACACACGGTTTACAACTACAAAATAATAACACAACAAATATCCAACCATTTAAGTCCTTTCGCGCACTTAAAAAACCAACGGAGTCGCAAATCATACAAATCTTCTTGTGTTAATTCTGTAGGATCATCAAATACCTACAATACGCAAATAAAAATATAGAGTTATTCTTTGAAAGTTCACATTAAGTTACAAAACGCAAAGTAAATAGAACAAAACAGTCAAATTGGTATATAAAAATAAGTATTGTCTTTAAGAGTAAACTAAAAACAAAAACAAAAATTGCATTCAGCACTTAACAAAATATCTATTAATATGCCGAGACAAAATATATAACATATTGAAGGCGTGTATGATGTTTAGAGCGTATCGCACTTCATGGTTCATAAAAAATACATCGGATAATCTCTAATTCGCCCAAAAGATAAATAAGTTGAGTTCTGTCCAACAAATTTGTTCATGAGTAGAGATCATTAACCATTTGAACTCAATCACTCATATGAACTCAATCAAATTCTTTTTAGTTTATCAACACTAATACATAGCACATGTGATTCCATTAAATTACTCTATTTTCTCAAATTATTTCAAGTGTAAAATGGTATCTCTATGCTTGATAGTCATATAAAACTCAATCAAAGCACGGAAACAAAAGTTGATGTAAATGATACTTAACCAAAATATAAGAAAACAATGAAACAACTGTCTATCATTCTGCACTTTGTTTGGCGCATACAATCAATACTGACCCATTCAAAAGTACTTATCCCACCCACCAAAATTGCTCCAAATAATGGAACGCTCCATCGCAAAAAGAATTCAAATTTCACATCTAAACCACAAGAATTAAAACTCTAAAAAAAATAATAAGAACCATTCTAATTTGGCTATCAGTGTTTGCAAAGCAACACACTGCTTAACTTAGTTTTCTCACTGCAATGAAAATTTCACATGAGATTTCCAGATTTTATTAACAGTAATCAATTGAAGTACAAGTAAAGGCAGAAATAGAATAGAGTAGACAGAACACATGAGACTGATATCTTTAGATTTGATTAGACATCATAACACTTTAATGTTACTTAATTTGGGATGACCTTAATTTGAAGAAAATGGGAGGACCACAAACATTGTATTTTAAGAGATGGCACCCATGTTTTTGGAAAAGTAAATCAGAAATTTTCCATGTGCATCTACATTGACTATTGTATTTTCCAAATGAAACATCTTTTTAGAGGCCATGCATTTCATAAAGTGAGCTTGCTGACAGGGTATGTTGGAAATGGATAGGAAATTGAAATCTGGCCTTAGTACCATGTTTCTCAAAAGGCAACTAAACACACCATGGGAGAAATGAGTTCAACAATCAGAGATTCACAAAGAACTAATTGATATATTATTATAAACACCAACAATTAAAGGATTATCATCATGATGTACTAGCACGCAAAGAGATACCATTTTATAAAATATGGGTCCTTAAATACCATGTTAATATCTTAGAAAATGAAACATGTATGACACTATTAGCCCCACACAACAAACACAAGAATTAGAACAAGTGTAGAGTTAAAAAAGCACCTCAGGTCAGATGCATCTCATTGAAAAGAAGCATCATCAAATTGGAAAGCATCGGCGGGAAGGGGTATCATGAGTAAAGAGGTCTCTTGCATTCACATCTTTCACAATACGATATTTCTTGATCAATAACTACTAAGTATTATTCATACCTATTAGAAGTAAGTCCCTGTCAAACAAAAATAATTTTAAAGATTAATTCAAATTTATATTCATATGAACTTCACATGAAGTTGGAATTGTATGGATGCTTTATCATTCAATGATTCATTTAAAGCTGAAATAACTTTTAACCTTGTCTAAAAACTAAACGTAGGAGTCACTATGACATTCAAAGCTGAACCAAGCTTTTTGTACAATGCTGCTGCCACTCTATTAGCTTCCAATTTCTTTGTAGAGAAGCCACTGAATCAAGATAGCACCTATGCAGCAAAAGAGTTGTATTTTAACTATGGTCAATGAAACAATAATTAATGGAAATGTAATCAAAATGAACATGAATTTTACTAACTAACCTCTGATTTTAACAGTTAGATTCTCAAGGATGAATTCAACATCTTTGTGGAACTTGCTCAATTCAATCATGTTTGTCTTTAAATTAGTAATCTTAGTAGTCTTTGCATGTTAGAATAATGAATTATAATAATGTGTTATAATAAAGTAATTAAACAAACAAGAATAATAAACATTAATTTGTGATGACATAATCACACACCTCACGCAAGGATGCATTTGGAAGTTGGAAAAACAAATTTAAGCATTGACTTCTCTAACACTTCCAATGCCAATATCACCTTGTATAATACACTTTCTAACAAATGGTTTATATTAATGTGGCTGAACAAATCTTCTAGCCATAGACCAAACCTGAAAAACATACAGATAATACATATAAAACTTGTTTTCAATTTAATAAAACTAAACTTCAATTAGTAAAATTTAACAAATCTAAACTTGAAAATTTCATTAGTTTGTTTTTATTTTACAACATACACACTAGAACAAAAGGATTAAAACATCAAAACTTGCATCTTTTCAACACTCTAATAAAACTCAAACTCTAACCATAACAAACTATGCTTCCTGGGAGAAGCACTGGGAGATTGAGATTTAAATCTAACTTGGACAGTACATATTTTGACTTGGCAACATGGGTTCAAGATTCATTATAACATAGATGAGTGATTATACTCCATACAAGCTTTCACTTCCTGATATCAAACCCTTTAAATAATACAATCATTAGAATACAACGGATTGATCAAACCAAGTTAGCAAAACACATACCTTATTAATCAATCAATATGCAAACCTTAAGTCAATACACCTCATCTAAAAGCCTAAAAAGATTCAAGAGTGGTTGAAAAAACTACGGATAAGTAATACGAAGGTGCCAATAGGATCTTATGGCTGGTAAATAGTTAAACAAAATCAAACATAGTAGAGTAGATTAGCACAAATAACATAGTATGACACAAGTGGTAAATACTTAATCTTTTAACTATTAGTCTAGTATCAATCCCTGACATGCATATGTAAAAGCCACCTTAACAGAATTCTAATTTCTAGTTTCTAAATTAACAAAACTCTAACTTAGCAACAAAAATATCAAATTTTAATTTCTAATTTCAAAAAACCCTAATTAACAAAACCTTAAAATCAAGATATATTACCTTAATGATTTCAATGTTGAAGATGAAGGCTTCTAAGATTAAATCGATTTTGATTCCATCGCCGACACTGTTGTAGAAGGAGAACCAGCCGCTATTGTGCACTGTTGCAGAAGTTCCGCCGCGGCAGTGATGCCGGGAAGAACGTCGAAGCGTGAAAAAAAAAAAGAGATGTGTGGTTTCGGCTGGTGACGGCGAACGAATTAGGATGGGTGGTGACAGCGAACGCGTTAGGGTGGTGACGGCGAACGAAAGAAATTGGTGGTGACGGCGAACTGTGCGTAAAGAAGAAGAGAGAAAAGTTTTGTTTCTGTAAGGAGTGTATAGGGTTTTAGGGAAAAAATGGCCGTAACATTTCCCATCGGTTTTTGAATGGCCCAATGTGAAGGCCCTGTGTGTAACATTTTCCATCGGGTTTTAATTGAACCGATGTAAAGGTCCATTGTGTGTAACATTTCTCACATTGGGTATTATTTAGGCCTGGTGTAAAATCCCTTATAACAAGATTTTCATTTTATTTACAATTCTGCCACCGCATGTATTTTTTTCAGTTTATTTACAATAATGCCATTGTGTTACACATTTTTTAATTTTTCATATATTTTTTATATCATTGGAAATAAATATCTGATGTAAAATCTTTTGACAATTATTTTTCACATCATATATTTTGATACCTGATGTAAAATCCTTTAAGGAAATGTCATATTTTTAGTAGTACATACATACTTGCTTTTAAACTATATATATACACAAAAGCACACAAATTTGTGAGATATAAACATATATATACTATTTATTTATATACGGTTTTAAAAAATATATTATTTTTATACACTATTTTTTATTACATACAATAAAATTATATTCAATATTTGTGTTTTTCTAAACATGTATAAGCTATATACTTGTTTTTATACACTTGTTTTTAATTTCAAAAGTACAAAAATTATAAACTGTTTTTTTTTTATATAATAATATTAACAATACAAAATTTTTATACTGTTTTTTTAAATACTTATGGTTTTTAATGCATATTATTTTCAAATACATACTATTTTTATATTATTCTGTTTTTTAAATACATACAGTTTTTAAACTATTATATACCATTTTAAATATACTGTTTTTAAATTAAAATTATATTGTTTTTATTTTTATAATATATAAAAATCGTTTTTTTAAATATACTGGTTTTATAAAATATACTATTCTTAAATAATATTATTATAATATATAAAAATCGTATTTTTTATTTAATATATAAATACTGTTTTCTAAATAAATATGTTATTTTTAAAATAAATAAACTGTAATTATAATATTAAATTCGAAAAAATTAAATAAAAAAATCTAAACACATACAAAAAATATATAAACTGTAATCTAAACACATATAGAAAATTTATATATACATACACAATATATATATATATATATATATATATATATATATATATATATATATATATATATATATATATATATATATATATATATATATATATATATATATATATATATATATATATATATATATATATATACACTTCCATCATAAACACATATAAATTAATTTCAAGAGTTGTATATGTGTACCTTAATTGAAGATGACTTGTAGACTGAAGATTCCCTTCAAAATATGAGAGTTTTCTTCCAAATTTTTTCTTCTATAAATCAATTGCAGTATAAAAAAAAACAAAATTAGATTATATATTAAATCAAAAAGAATGTATAAATTTACTTAGAGGAAGTAGAGGAGAATTTTTACCTTAAAATTATAGTGTTGTTGGTTGAGATAAATGAGATTGTGAGAAGTTGAGATGAATGGGGTTGTGAAGAGTTGAGAGGAATGGGAAATTTGTTAAAGGAAGAAGAAGATAAATATGGGTTTGAGAAATGGTTGCAACGTTCTGAAACAGAAGAAGCAGTGAATGTGGGCATATGCGGTCAGAAATCAGCGAGGGGCAGCCCCTCGGAAAAGAAACGGTCAAATGTGGCGTGGGGGGACCCCTCGCAAAATGCGCCTTGGAAATAGAGATTGCACGCGCAGTCTGCTTGCGCCAGTGGAGGAGACAGTATTGTCTTTATCCCGAGGGGTAGCCCCTCGCTAAATTCTGTACCTTTTTTTCCTTGGGGTTAACCCCTCGCTAAATGCTGCACTAGCTGACGAACAAATTTTCTTTTTGGCGCCACTTTCCTTTACTTGGGGTATCCCCTCGCAATGCAGATTTTCAAAATCAAAATTTCCCTCTTCATCTATTTGCGAGGGGTCCTCCCTAGGTATGCGAATTTTGTTTTTTTTTTTTTTTAGAATTGTGTTTTGCGAGGGGCTTAACCCCAAGCAACGTCATTTATTTGCGTGGGGATTAACCCCTGGCTAATTCCCCTGACTATTCTAAGGATTTCTTGTAGTGAAAAAAAAACTTTCTCTTGTACATGCAAACTGCAATTTCAATTTAAATCTCACCAAATTTATTCTAACAAAGATACTTTATAGGAACCTATGAGTAGCAAAAAGCTTAGTAAGAAAAAAATTAATATTTAACAAACTTTAAGTATTTTTTTATCATTATTTATTTATTACCCTTTGAATCAGACTTGCAATTAAGCGGAAAATAAATTCTTCATACTTATAAACTATAAAGTAATGAATAATTATATTACTTTTCATTCACATGGTTTCTTTCTTCAACAATACACATATACCACCAGTCATTGTATAACTTTAATTACTTTTCATTCACATGATTGAATAAGACATATATATGTAAAGTACTTGTTTCATTTATAAGGTAAAGCAAAATATGTCTTCCTCTTAGAGAACAAGACCTTAATTTGAGTAAATTATTAAAAGCTTACCACACATATTCAAACATATATACGTTTTAGTATTATAAAGTAAGGATGATAGTTATATAAACTCCATCCTTTTTTACTCTCTATTGTTCTTCATGAAACTAACTATGTGAGCAAATGAAATATGAAACTAGACTATTATTCTAGTTTTTATTTTGCTTTTATAAAGACTAATATTTATAACTATAGTTTTTTAATGTCAACTTTACTCTTTATAAAATTTAAAATTAAAAACGACAACTAATACAAATTTTTTAAAGAGTAATTAAAATTATGCATATATTAAATTACACTAAATTATATTACTAAATTACACCGCTAACTCTATAAATACAATTCAATATTCATAAAATAAAATAGAAAATGTTAAATTTACAATGTGGTTCAAGATTTAATTTTTATTACTTTTTCTTTCACATTACTTTTTCCACATGGTTACTTTCATGAACCCTAAACATTATTTATCATATATTTTTCTTAATTCATTTTTGTTTTTTTAGCAAATTATATTGATGAGAACAAAAGTTAAGAGTACAAAAGACGAGGCAAAAATCTTGGGAGGAAAATTATCCACCAATTGAAATCTTATTCAGGTAAAACAAATGGTTTTTGTCTATTATGAGTGTGTTTTTTTTTATTATATAATTGCACGTGTTATTTATAATTACAATTGAATGATAAAATAAACTAAATTAGTTACTCTTAATTAAAGGTTATTTTTTATTTAATTTTATCTATTTTTTTATCGATTTGAGTTTGTCCTTACATGTTTACTTTAACTGTCAAATAAGTAAATATGTGGAGAGGTTATATGTTTTAGTAATCTATCATATAAGAAAAGTTGATGTTGATTAAAACCCATATTACCCTTATTAGTCCATGACAATATCACGTGGCTAGGATAACAATTAAGCATTCTGTTTTAGTGTAAAAAAAATTACAAAATTAATTGTCTCCACTTCCAATTTCTCCATAACGTGGCGGTGGTTAAAGAATACCAAGTTTTCAATAATTGCATTTCTCATTCAATGCATGGTTTATCGAAAACAATTTTTCTTCCTCTTTCTTTCTCATCCTTTCCCTCTTTCTCTCTTTATGGATTTGTTTTCTTCTTCATCTCTCTCTCTCTCTCTCTCTCTCTCTCTCTCTCTCTCTCTCTCTCTCTCTCTCTCTCTCTCTCTCTCTCTCTCTCTCTCTCTCTCTCTCTCTCTCTCTCTCTCTCTCTCTACTACAGAAAAACTTCAAATATCCACCACCTAATAACGATGCCGACGCCTCAGAAAATTGCCGATGGCGTCTGATTCAGAGATGTTATGTTGTTCTATTGTTCTATCGTTGATGTACGGTCAAAAATTTTGATCATAAAATTCACAGTAGTCTCTTTTTTATATTTAAACCCTAATTGATTTCTAATTCTAATTTTTTATCTTTGTGATTATGTTTGATTGTGTTTACAACATTGTGTTGTGCTTTGAGTAAATTTGCATAGCTTATCAAAGTTAATTTGATTATTGTGATAATTCGATTTATGATTTTTAACGTCGTTTTATTTTTTGTGTTTATAATTCTAATTTGATTATTGTTATAATTCGATATATGTGCCTACAACATTTCATTGGTAAATTCTTTGTTATAACTCAACGAATTGAGGAGTACGCTTTACCATGTTGTTCGGAACAGTCAGACACAACATTGCTTGGCCGAAGCACCAGGCGGCAAGTTCTAAAGCTTAATATCCGCATTATCTTGAAACCAAGCCAAATTTTCCAAAACTCGATCAATCCTCGAATAGAAGGTACCACTAGTATGTTTATTCGACCACGTATAATAGTCACCTTTACCTTCTTTTTCAAAAAGACCAACTACTGCCATCATTCTGCTCAGGTCGATATATTTCGTCTCCGTAACTGGCTTGCCTTCAATTCTATCCTTGTTTGTAATGCACTGTTAAAGTCACCCAATAGGATCCAAGGACCCTGTAAAATAACCTTATTAATAATAGGTAGTGGAGTAGTTTGTACATGACTTTAAATACCATAAATAAGAATAAGTTAATGGAAAATAAATAATGAATAACACATTGGTATTCTAAAGAGAAAAATAATTAGAGACAAATAAAAATTAGAAACAGGACACGTATTGTGAGACAAAGGTTGTTGTATTTTTTGCTGAATTTATTTTTCCTTCCATTTTACCTTTTCAAATTAGATTTCATTTTAAAGTTGCAGTTTTTTTAAGTGGTTGTAGTTAATTTTAAATTTTGGTTGTCTAACAAAAGTCATTGTGTATAACTATTAAAATAGGTTTTTTTTAATTTTTTATAAAACTCAAAATTTTAACGGCATGATATAAGTGCAAGTTGATGGCAATGAATTCATTCAATGAAATTCAAAATATTTTTTTTAATAAGCAATTGATTAAATAAATGAATATATGTGTAAACTGCAAGAGAAATATTTATGATGATGACATTTTGAAATGAATATATGTGTAAACTGCAAGAGAAATTTTTATGATGATGACATTTTTCATTGCAAACAACTTTTAAAGCTGAGTTGCAATCTATTTTATTGGCAAATCATATCTAATTTACCACGTCAATTAAAATATGCCACATCAATTAAAAACTAATGTGGCATTCTTCAAAATATAACTATATAAAATTTCTAATATTCATTTCACTGTTATTTGTAACGTTCCATTCATAAAATTTAATAAAAAATCACAATTCTCTAGTCCACAAAAATTATAGAAAATTTTTTTATCGAAAGGAATTATTTTCGAATTTACATATATGAATTTTATTTAAATTTAATCCTCAAATATTCTTTTGGTTTTTTTATAAGCATGCATTTGATTTTAGAAGAAGAGCATATCAAATTATTTGTTTATCATATTATTTCGATTCATCAGCACTCAGAGAATATCTTTCTTGATTAAAAATATCAGCACAATGGCACAAGATGTACACAAGTGATTAAAATGTAACAATAAAGTATTAAAAACCCAAAACAGGGAAGCATGTGAATTATACTATGGTTCTTTTCTATGTATTTTACTTAAATATTTTATACTGCGCATTCGGGTGTCTGATACAAGAGTACACTAATCATTTGTTCATCAATTGTATCATTGCTAAAGGTGTGTGGTTGAAAATATGTGCATGGATGGGGATTACGCAGTTGGGAGAGCATCAGTCCTGTAATCATTTCTTACAAATGATGGAGATATTAAAGAGAAAGTGTTCAATTGCTTATTAAAAAATTGCAGCCTTAAGCAACGCTTTAAAACCGTAGCTTTACATGAGGCGATAGTTTACAACTGTAGCTAAAATCAACCGTAGCCTAAATTGTGTATGACAAATCGTAATCTGTTCACATATTTTAGAAGACACTTTTGTGTTAGCGTGGTATAAAGTTAAAAAACTGTGCTCAGAGGGAATAGGCAATGGCCGTATATTCCACGTCTCAATAACCGTCCTCTAAAAACTCTTTTTTTTTTTTTTTAGTGTGGTCTCATGGAATACAACAAGATTTGAAAGAAGTGTTTTAAGCAATTTTTTAAAAGATTTTTCTTTTCCATTATTTGGGGAGAGACTATTGATTGAATAGGCATTGCATTATTTGGGGAGAGACTATTGATTGAGAATTTTTGGTGATTTTTTTATTTTAACATTTTATAAACAAGTAGTTAGACCCGTGCGATGCACGGGTTAAATATTTTCTAAGTAAAAAAATATTTTAAAAACACTTATAATTTAGAAATTTTACTTTATTAAGATTACTATTATATAGATAAAATGTCATTGTTATTAATAGTATATATAAAACAATTAATTTAACTAATTTTTTTTTATAAATCATAAAATAATTTAGGCATTTCTAATTTATTAATAATTTATGTAAGTTTAAAAAAAATTAACTCTGTTAAATAAAAAGAGAATCAATCAAGAATAGATGACATTCAAACTAAAAACATATATTTGTAACAATCATTATAATAAAGTTTCTCTTTTTTATTAAAAACAAATTGTAATAATGGTCATAAGTAAACAAATTAAAATTTTCAAAATGAGATGATAAATTAATTAAAACTACTATAAATAAATAAAAAGTACGAAATAAATTCTTAAATTTATTATTTATTTAAATTTGGTTAATTATGTTTTAATATCAATATAAGTAATATATGTCATAATTTTAAAAATAAAAAAATGAAATATATTCTATATATTGTAAACTTATGTTTTTTTTTGTTGTTAATTGTAGAAAATAGTTTTTTTAATCAAAAATAATTTACTAATTTATATTTTTTAAATCAATAATAATTTAATAATTATTTATTATTAATTTAGTTGTATTGAATTAGATCTTTATATTTATACAATTTATTTGGTATATAATTCAATAATAACTTTATTGCTTCCACTAAATTAATGTTTTTTTAAATAAATTATAATGATGTTATGGTGTGTATTAATTATGATATTTAAAATAATTTTTAAAAATGACTTTGTAAAAACTAAATGTTGAATTTTACCCAACATATAGCTATTTGTATTCTTAATCATACAAATATTGTAATATCTTAATATTATAATTATAATAGAATATGCATTAATTTTTATGTTCACATTAATCGTAATCAGTAGAATTGATAAGTAAGTTGAAATTTTTTAATTTATAATTGTATTTTCAAGAAATCATTAATGAAATCAATAAGTGTTAAATGTATATTTTATTTTGTATTTATTATTAGGATTGTATCAGTTAAAATCGACAATTACAAAAAAAAATGTACTCGATATTAAATCATAATTAGAATTGATAATTATTGATTTTATTAATATAAGCATATGTGAGATATTGGATCGAACTCTAGTATTGTCGAAGGGTAGCTTCTTGGTTCGACAGTTCGACAGAGTTAAGCATGAAGTCGAAGGATTGTTCACATGCTGGTGTCGAAGCGTGCATGCTGTAGTCGAAGATGGGTCTAGCATGCAGATGTCGAAGATGCTAGGGTTGTTAGCATGTTAAATTAGGTTTTAGTGTTTAAACCCTAATTTGTTAAGTTAGCTTGTTTATTAAGTTGGCTTGTGTAATGGGCCTTGCTGAAAAAAAAAGCCCATTAGTTAGTATGTTAGGTTTTATTATAAATAGCATACTAGTCTCTCATCATTGCTAAGCTGCAAATCCTAATTTAGGGTGAGAGAGGTTATTTGTTATTCTTGTAAACTTGTAATCTTGTTCTAAGAGAAAGTGAAAGAATAGCAGTAATAACCAATTCTTGTGTTCTTCTTATCCTCTCTAATTCCCTATTATACTTTGTTATTGGTATCGGTTTTCACAACAAATTGGTGCGGTGAGCGTGGAGAAGATGCCTTCAACAAAGTATGAGATTGAAAAGTTCACCGGAGTGAATGATTTCGGTCTGTGGCGCTTGAAGATGAAAGCCCTACTGGTTCAGCAGGGTTGTTTGGAAGCGTTGAAGGGAGAGGCAGCCATGAATGCTGCATTAACGGCAGCGGAGAAGACAACTATGATCGAGAAAGCACACAGCGCAATTCTGTTGAGCCTTGGTGATAAGGTTCTACGACAGGTATCAAAGGAGACGACGGCATCAGGGTTATGGGCGAAACTTGAAAGTTTGTATATGACCAAATCGCTGGTAAATCGACTCTACCTGAAGCAGGCTTTGTATTCATTCAAGATGGTTGAAGACAAAGTGTTGGCTGAGCAGTTGGATATGTTCAACAAGCTGATTCTTGATCTTGAAAATATCGATGTAAAGATTGATGATGAAGATCAAGCGCTTTTACTATTGTGCGCTTTGCCTCGATCACATGCTCACTTCAAAGAAACTCTCTTGTATGGAAGGGAGTCCCTGACGTTTGAAGAAGTTCAATCAGCCTTGTACTCTAAAGACTTGAATGAACGAAAGGAGCATAAACCTTCGACTGTTGGCGAAGGTTTGGCCGTTAAAGGAAAACTCTTACGAAAGGATGGTAAGTTCGACAAGAAGAAAGGCAAAAGCCAGTCGACGACTTACAGTGGCGAAGCATCTGGCATTCGATGCTACCATTGTAAGAAGGAGGGTCACACAAGAAAGGTGTGCCCTGAACGCTTGAAATATCATGGAGGTAAGGATAATGGCAACGCTGCCATTGTTCAAGATGATTTCGAATCATCTGATGTTCTTGTGGTTTCAAGCAGTGACTCTAAGAAGGAGTGGATTATGGATTCAGGTTGCACTTGGCACATGACTCCAAACAAAGACCTGTTCGAGGAATTATGTGATCAAGATGGTGGATCAGTATTGCTGGGAAACAACAAGGCTTGCAAGATTGCAGGTGTTGGATCTGTGAGATTCAAGCTCCATGATGAGTCAATAAGGTTGTTGACTGAAGTCAGGTATGTTCCTGATTTGAAGAGAAATCTGCTTTCTCTTGGTGAATTCGACAAGAAAGGATATGTTTTCCAAGGAGAGAAAAGTATCCTAAGAGTCATGAAGGGTTCGAAGGAAGTCTTGAGAGGCGTGAAGAAACAAGGCTTGTATACCCTTGAGGCTGAAGTTGTAAGTGGTTCGACAAATGTTGCATCCACGAAACCTTTGTCGAAAACAGAAATCTGGCACATGAGATTGGGCCATGTCAGTGAAAGGGGTCTGATCGAATTAGGGAAACAAAATCTGCTTGGTGGAGACAAAGTCGAAAAGCTGAAGTTTTGTGAACCCTGTGTACTTGGAAAATCTTGCAGAGTGAAGTTCAACAAAGGCAAACAAAGAACACATGGATCCCTTGATTACATCCATGCTGATCTTTGGGGGCCTGCAAGGTGTCCATCACATTCAGGAGCAAGGTATTTTCTATCCATAGTAGATGATTATTCCAGAAAATTATGGGTATTCATCCAGAAGACTAAGGATGAAACTTTTGAGAATTTCAAAAGTTGGAAGACTCTGGTTGAAAATCAGACTGGCAGAAAGGTCAAGAGGTTGAGAACCGACAATGGCCTTGAATTTTGCAATGAGGCATTCGACAGTTTTTGTGCTGCCTCTGGTATTGCAAGGCATAGAACTACTGCAGGTACTCCACAGCAAAATGGTTTGGCTGAAAGGTTTAATCGAACTATTTTGGAGAGAGTCAGATGCATGTTGACTAGTGCGGGGTTAACAAAGGTGTTCTGGGCTGAGGCTGTTTCGACAGCAACATATCTGATAAACAGATGTCCTTCGACAGCGTTAGATATGAAGACACCTGAAGAAGTTTGGTCGGGACATCCACCAGATCTCGACAAACTGAGAGTATTTGGCTGCGTAGCCTATGCTCACATTAGGCAAGACAAGGTCGAACCTAGAGCTCTGAAATGCATGTTCATGGGATACCCTGAAGGAGTCAAAGCTTATAGGCTATGGTGCCTAGAGCCAGGTCACAGGAGGTGTATCACCAGTCGAGATGTAGTTTTCAATGAAGCTGAAATGGCTTTTAAGAAAACTAATGATGTTGGTCGAAGTACAGAAACATCTGACGAAGAGCTGGAACAGGTAGAGATTCCTGTTGAGGTGGAGCATGTTGATGCTGAATTGCATATCCCAGATGAAGTCGAAGAAGAAGCAGAAGATGCTGAAGTTGAGGAAACTGACGATGACTACCTATTGTCGAGAGATAGGTCGAGAAGAGTCATCAAGCCACCTCAGAGACTTGGATATGCAGATCTTATAGCTTATGCCTTAATCTCTGCAAGTGAGGTTCTAGACGAAGAACCTAGAGACTATAAGGAAGTTATGAGGAGTCGAAATAAGACTGAATGGCTGAAGGCCATGGATTATGAGATGAAATCTCTTCATGATAATCATACTTGGGAACTGATCAAGAAACCTGTTGGGGCAAGGTTAGTCAGCTGTAAATGGATTTTCAAAGTTAAGGAAGGAATTGAAGGAGTGACGTCGAAAAGATACAAGGCAAGGTTAGTTGCAAGGGGTTTCACTCAGAAAGAAGGTGTCGACTTCAATGATGTGTTTTCTCCTGTTGTGAAGCACAGGTCCATTCGAATGTTGCTTGCCATGGTGGCACAGTTCGATCTTGAACTGGAACAGATGGATGTGAAGACTGCGTTCTTGTATGGTGATCTAAATGAAACGATCCTGATGAGGCAACCTGAAGGGTATGTCGAAAAGGGGAAGGAAGATTATGTGTGCAAGTTAAAGAGATCTTTGTATGGGCTAAAACAATCTCCTCGACAGTGGAATAGGAGATTCGACAAGTTCATGGCACGCATAAGTTTCATTAGAAGTCAGTTCGACCACTGCGTTTACTTCAGATTTCGACCTGGTAATTCATTTGTTATTTTGTTGCTTTATGTGGATGATATTCTCATAGCAAGCAACAATGTTGAAGATGTGATGAGGGTGAAGGCTGAACTCAATAAGGAGTTCGATATGAAGGATCTGGGAGCTGCTTCCAGGATTCTTGGAATTGACATTCGAAGAGATAGAAAGAAGTCTAAGTTATGTTTATCTCAAGAGGCATACCTACGGAAGATTCTTGAAAAGTTTGGTATGTCGAATTCGAAGCCAGTTGTGACTCCAACAAACCCTCAATTCAAGCTGAGTATTGATTAGTGTCCCAGTACTGATGTCGAAAGAGTCTATATGAATAGCATCCCATATGCTAATATAGTCGGCTCTTTGATGTATGCTATGGTCTGTACTAGACCCGATATAGCTTACGCAGTCAGTCTTGTAAGCAGGTACATGGCGAATCCTGGAAAGGCTCACTGGCAAGCATTGAAGTGGATTTTAAGGTACATAAATGGGTCTCTGAATAGAGTCCTAATTTATGGTGGAGCCTTGGGTGAAGATAGTAAAGCAGTAATAGAAGGATATGTCGACTCTGATTATGCAGGTTGTATGGATTCCAGAAAATCTATTTTTGGATATGTTTTCACTATGTTTGGCACTGCAATTAGTTGGAAAGCAACACTTCAGAAGGTTGTTGCTCTATCAACCACTGAAGCGGAGTATATTGCCCTAACTGAAACTGTGAAAGAAGCATTGTGGCTTGAAGGTTTTGCGAAGGAGCTGAAACTTCAAGGTCGAGGTATCACTGTTAAATGTGATAGTCAAAGTGCAATACACCTGTCGAAGAATTCAGCCTATCATGAGCGAACTAAGCACATTGATGTGAGGCTGCATTTCGTCAGAGGAGTAATCGAGCGTGGAGAAGTCCAAGTGCTGAAGGTTTCGACTGAAGACAATGCTGCTGATATGATCACCAAGACATTGCCGAGTTGCAAGTTTTTCCACTGTATGCAGTTGATAAAGCTGCATGAAGAAAGCTAGTTTGTTCCTTGACGTTGTAGAGTTAGATCCAAGGTGGAGATTTGTGAGATATTGGATCGAACTCTAGTATTGTCGAAGGGTAGCTTCTTGGTTCGACAGTTCGACAGAGTTAAGCATGAAGTCGAAGGATTGTTCACATGCTGGTGTCGAAGCGTGCATGCTGTAGTCGAAGATGGGTCTAGCATGCAGATGTCGAAGATGCTAGGGTTGTTAGCATGTTAAATTAGGTTTTAGTGTTTAAACCCTAATTTGTTAAGTTAGCTTGTTTATTAAGTTGGCTTGTGTAATGGGCCTTGCTGAAAAAAAAAGCCCATTAGTTAGTATGTTAGGTTTTATTATAAATAGCATACTAGTCTCTCATCATTGCTAAGCTGCAAATCCTAATTTAGGGTGAGAGAGGTTATTTGTTATTCTTGTAAACTTGTAATCTTGTTCTAAGAGAAAGTGAAAGAATAGCAGTTATAACCAATTCTTGTGTTCTTCTTATCCTCTCTAATTCCCTATTATACTTTGTTATTGGTATCGGTTTTCACAACAAATTGGTGCGGTGAGCGTGGAGAAGATGCCTTCAACAAAGTATGAGATTGAAAAGTTCACCGGAGTGAATGATTTCGGTCTGTGGCGCTTGAAGATGAAAGCCCTACTGGTTCAGCAGGGTTGTTTGGAAGCGTTGAAGGGAGAGGCAGCCATGAATGCTGCATTAACGGCAGCGGAGAAGACAACTATGATCGAGAAAGCACACAGCGCAATTCTGTTGAGCCTTGGTGATAAGGTTCTACGACAGGTATCAAAGGAGACGACGGCATCAGGGTTATGGGCGAAACTTGAAAGTTTGTATATGACCAAATCGCTGGTAAATCGACTCTACCTGAAGCAGGCTTTGTATTCATTCAAGATGGTTGAAGACAAAGTGTTGGCTGAGCAGTTGGATATGTTCAACAAGCTGATTCTTGATCTTGAAAATATCGATGTAAAGATTGATGATGAAGATCAAGCGCTGTTACTATTGTGCGCTTTGCCTCGATCACATGCTCACTTCAAAGAAACTCCCTTGTATGGAAGGGAGTCCCTGACGTTTGAAGAAGTTCAATCAGCCTTGTACTCTAAAGACTTGAATGAACGAAAGGAGCATAAACCTTCGACTGTTGGCGAAGGTTTGGCCGTTAAAGGAAAACTCTTACGAAAGGATGGTAAGTTCGACAAGAAGAAAGGCAAAAGCCAGTCGACGACTTACAGTGGCGAAGCATCTGGCATTCGATGCTACCATTGTAAGAAGGAGGGTCACACAAGAAAGGTGTGCCCTGAACGCTTGAAATATCATGGAGGTAAGGATAATGGCAACGCTGCCATTGTTCAAGATGATTTCGAATCATCTGATGTTCTTGTGGTTTCAAGCAGTGACTCTAAGAAGGAGTGGATTATGGATTCAGGTTGCACTTGGCACATGACTCCAAACAAAGACCTGTTCGAGGAATTATGTGATCAAGATGGTGGATCAGTATTGCTGGGAAACAACAAGGCTTGCAAGATTGCAGGTGTTGGATCTGTGAGATTCAAGCTCCATGATGAGTCAATAAGGTTGTTGACTGAAGTCAGGTATGTTCCTGATTTGAAGAGAAATCTGCTTTCTCTTGGTGAATTCGACAAGAAAGGATATGTTTTCCAAGGAGAGAAAAGTATCCTAAGAGTCATGAAGGGTTCGAAGGAAGTCTTGAGAGGCGTGAAGAAACAAGGCTTGTATACCCTTGAGGCTGAAGTTGTAAGTGGTTCGACAAATGTTGCATCCACGAAACCTTTGTCGAAAACAGAAATCTGGCACATGAGATTGGGCCATGTCAGTGAAAGGGGTCTGATCGAATTAGGGAAACAAAATCTGCTTGGTGGAGACAAAGTCGAAAAGCTGAAGTTTTGTGAACCCTGTGTACTTGGAAAATCTTGCAGAGTGAAGTTCAACAAAGGCAAACAAAGAACACATGGATCCCTTGATTACATCCATGCTGATCTTTGGGGGCCTGCAAGGTGTCCATCACATTCAGGAGCAAGGTATTTTCTATCCATAGTAGATGATTATTCCAGAAAATTATGGGTATTCATCCAGAAGACTAAGGATGAAACTTTTGAGAATTTCAAAAGTTGGAAGACTCTGGTTGAAAATCAGACTGGCAGAAAGGTCAAGAGGTTGAGAACCGACAATGGCCTTGAATTTTGCAATGAGGCATTCGACAGTTTTTGTGCTGCCTCTGGTATTGCAAGGCATAGAACTACTGCAGGTACTCCACAGCAAAATGGTTTGGCTGAAAGGTTTAATCGAACTATTTTGGAGAGAGTCAGATGCATGTTGACTAGTGCGGGGTTAACAAAGGTGTTCTGGGCTGAGGCTGTTTCGACAGCAACATATCTGATAAACAGATGTCCTTCGACAGCGTTAGATATGAAGACACCTGAAGAAGTTTGGTCGGGACATCCACCAGATCTCGACAGACTGAGAGTATTTGGCTGCGTAGCCTATGCTCACATTAGGCAAGACAAGGTCGAACCTAGAGCTCTGAAATGCATGTTCATGGGATACCCTAAAGGAGTCAAAGCTTATAGGCTATGGTGCCTAGAGCCAGGTCACAGGAGGTGTATCACTAGTCGAGATGTAGTTTTCAATGAAGCTGAAATGGCTTTTAAGAAAACTAATGATGTTGGTCGAAGTACAGAAACATCTGACGAAGAGCTGGAACAGGTAGAGATTCCTGTTGAGGTGGAGCATGTTGATGCTGAATTGCATATCCCAGATGAAGTCGAAGAAGAAGCAGAAGATGCTGAAGTTGAGGAAACTGACGATGACTACCTATTATCGAGAGATAGGTCGAGAAGAGTCATCAAGCCACCTCAGAGACTTGGATATGCAGATCTTATAGCTTATGCCTTAATCTCTGCAAGTGAGGTTCTAGACGAAGAACCTAGAGACTATAAGGAAGTTATGAGGAGTCGAAATAAGACTGAATGGCTGAAGGCCATGGATGATGAGATGAAATCTCTTCATGATAATCATACTTGGGAACTGATCAAGAAACCTGTTGGGGCAAGGTTAGTCAACTGTAAATGGATTTTCAAAGTTAAGGAAGGAATTGAAGGAGTGACGTCGAAAAGATACAAGGCAAGGTTAGTTGCAAGGGGTTTCACTCAGAAAGAAGGTGTCGACTTCAATGATGTGTTTTCTCCTGTTGTGAAGCACAGGTCCATTCGAATGTTGCTTGCCATGGTGGCACAGTTCGATCTTGAACTGGAACAGATGGATGTGAAGACTGCGTTCTTGTATGGTGATCTAAATGAAACGATCCTGATGAGGCAACCTGAAGGGTATGTCGAAAAGGGGAAGGAAGATTATGTGTGCAAGTTAAAGAGATCTTTGTATGGGCTGAAACAATCTCCTCGACAGTGGAATAGGAGATTCGACAAGTTCATGGCACGCATAAGTTTCATTAGAAGTCAGTTCGACCACTGCGTTTACTTCAGATTTCGACCTGGTAATTCATTTGTTATTTTGTTGCTTTATGTGGATGATATTCTCATAGCAAGCAACAATGTTGAAGATGTGATGAGGGTGAAGGCTGAACTCAATAAGGAGTTCGATATGAAGGATCTGGGAGCTGCTTCCAGGATTCTTGGAATTGACATTCGAAGAGATAGAAAGAAGTCTAAGTTATGTTTATCTCAAGAGGCATACCTACGGAAGATTCTTGAAAAGTTTGGTATGTCGAATTCGAAGCCAGTTGTGACTCCAACAAACCCTCAATTCAAGCTGAGTATTGATCAGTGTCCCAGTACTGATGTCGAAAGAGTCTATATGAATAGCATCCCATATGCTAATATAGTCGGCTCTTTGATGTATGCTATGGTCTGTACTAGACCCGATATAGCTTACGCAGTCAGTCTTGTAAGCAGGTACATGGCGAATCCTGGAAAGGCTCACTGGCAAGCATTGAAGTGGATTTTAAGGTACATAAATGGGTCTCTGAATAGAGTCCTAATTTATGGTGGAGCCTTGGGTGAAGATAGTAAAGCAGTAATAGAAGGATATGTCGACTCTGATTATGCAGGTTGTATGGATTCCAGAAAATCTATTTCTGGATATGTTTTCACTATGTTTGGCACTGCAATTAGTTGGAAAGCAACACTTCAGAAGGTTGTTGCTCTATCAACCACTGAAGCGGAGTATATTGCCCTAACTGAAACTGTGAAAGAAGCATTGTGGCTTGAAGGTTTGCGAAGGAGCTGAAACTTCAAGGTCGAGGTATCACTGTTAAATGTGATAGTCAAAGTGCAATACACCTGTCGAAGAATTCAGCCTATCATGAGCGAACTAAGCACATTGATGTGAGGCTGCATTTCGTCAGAGGAGTAATCGAGCGTGGAGAAGTCCAAGTGCTGAAGGTTTCGACTGAAGACAATGCTGCTGATATGATCACCAAGACATTGCCGAGTTGCAAGTTTTTCCACTGTATGCAGTTGATAAAGCTGCATGAAGAAAGCTAGTTTGTTCCTTGACGTTGTAGAGTTAGATCCAAGGTGGAGATTTGTGAGATATTGGATCGAACTCTAGTATTGTCGAAGGGTAGCTTCTTGGTTCGACAGTTCGACAGAGTTAAGCATGAAGTCGAAGGATTGTTCACATGCTGGTGTCGAAGCGTGCATGCTGTAGTCGAAGATGGGTCTAGCATGCAGATGTCGAAGATGCTAGGGTTGTTAGCATGTTAAATTAGGTTTTAGTGTTTAAACCCTAATTTGTTAAGTTAGCTTGTTTATTAAGTTGGCTTGTGTAATGGGCCTTGCTGAAAAAAAAGCCCATTAGTTAGTATGTTAGGTTTTATTATAAATAGCATACTAGTCTCTCATCATTGCTAAGCTGCAAATCCTAATTTAGGGTGAGAGAGGTTATTTGTTATTCTTGTAAACTTGTAATCTTGTTCTAAGAGAAAGTGAAAGAATAGCAGTTATAACCAATTCTTGTGTTCTTCTTATCCTCTCTAATTCCCTATTATACTTTGTTATTGGTATCGGTTTTCACAACAGCATATAACGAAATATTGTAAAACAATTAAGAGCAAAGCCATGATAAAGAATTAAGTCAAAATAAAACAACAATATAAAGTAAACTGAGTATTTTTAATCAATCATTAATAAAAGAGACGTGAGAAATAATTATATCAACTATATCAAATGATGTATCTTCAAATATAATTATCAAACTAAATTTGAGTATTTCATACTCCCTCTGTCCCAAATTATAAGAGAAATTTACTTTTTTGATTCATTGAATAATTAATGTATCTGGTCTATATACATACCAGAAACATTAAATATTCAATGAATCTAAAAAGTAAATTTCTCTTATAATTTGAGACGGAGGGAGTATTTCATAAGAAAATTGTGTATTTCCATATATCATAATTGCCTCGTGTTTTTTGTTGAAACAAATATTATATCAATTTTTAGTATAAATGTTATTTCCTCCGATGTTTTTTAAGTGTCGCTTTAGAAGTTTTTTTTTTGTTTTTATTTGAATGTTGTTTTTATATTTTAATGTTATAATTTGTCAATTATACTCTTATTGTGTCAATTAGAAATATTAATGCATTATATTTTAAACACAAATTCAAATTTTGAAACATAAAAAGACAATAGTAAATTAGTAAGACATGATTTTAATAATTATTACACGTGTTGAATTAAGTATTTTATTCTCATATAATATTTAATCCATATAACTGGAATAAGGAACGATAAATTAAATATTTTATTCTCTTATAATATTGTATTCTTATAATTTTTTATTTTTTATTTATTATATATATAAAAGTATTAATAGTCTTTATTTAAATAATCTTTATTTAAAATATAATACGTTATATGTTTGTGTCAAAATGAAACAAATAATATTTATATAAATCAATTATTAATGTAATAAATGAAATACAATTATTTAGAATTAATAAAATAAATACAATTATATTAAATGAAAGTTTCCTTTTATAGCATAAATAAAAATATAAGAATACATGAGAGAGTGTCAACTGGCAAACTTGCCAAAATACTTCTCTTTCATTATTCTATTATATGATATACTTCTAAAATTTTAAAATGAGTATGTAAACATTTTCACTTTTCTCAAATTCTACGACAACAACACATTTGGTCTCATAGAATACAAGAATATTTGGAAGAAGTGTTTTAAGCAATTTTTATGAGGCATTTAAAAAAAAATTGAAATTATTTTTTTTTCATTTCAAGACCTATGATCATGCTTCGCCCATTTGAAATATACTTTTCTTTTTCTTAAAATTTTATTGTATCGAGTGTGTAAATATTTTAAATGTTAAATTTTTTGATAATTGTTTTGGTAAATTAAATTATAAAGATTCAAAATGAAAAAATATTAAATACTTATTTATTATAACTACTATTATGAGTAAAATAAATTTAATTTTATGAATGATAGTATTGGGACTGGAAGTAATTTTTTAATAATGACATTGATTTACTTCACAAAAGTTCTGTCTTCTCAACAAGTGAATTAAAAAGTAAATCATTCAACTGTCAAGGTGTCCAATACCATTGAATTAAATTTATAATTTGGAATTAGATAGAGACACTTTTCCTTTTGTAGTTTAAAATTAAAAATAATTTTAAAGCATCTTGATAAGCGCATTACTGTCGCGTGAATGAGTGGGATGGACTCCAGCAATGATTTTTTTTTAATAACCAATTTTTTTAAAAAAATTCCAGAAATAACAAGTTTTTCAAATCTATCATATAAGAAGAGTCTCCCTCTTCCTGATCAATTGGCCTATCCACATCAGCAACTCACTCCACAAAATTCCACATCATTCTCTCATCATTCCCTCTGCATTGTGTGCTGCGGCAGTTACGACTGTGGAAGTTTCACCCTCTCAACTTCTCATGATCTTGCAGTTACCGTTCTTCACTTTCTCTGCCTATCCACGTTCCAAACTGTTTAATCGCAATAATGACCTGTTTAAATGGCTTGCATATTTATCAGTCACTTTCATTCTTCTCCTTTCCAAGCTTTCTAACTTCTGCGGTTATAATTCAGTGTAGTGTGAATTTGCATGATCATGTTTAGGCTTGTTGAGAGAATAGCAGAGATCAATGATGGAAAAGAGCTTTGGAAGATTGTTGTTAGGATTCATCACAGATGGAATGTTGTGTCTAACAACAAGGAACATTTTGAAATGATCTTTGTTGACAAATTGGTGATTACCCTGTTTGTGTTTCGGCATGTTTATCATTTACGTATGTTTATATAATATGGAACATTTTTTGGTTTCTGTCGCAGGGAGATGATATTCATGTTGTTGTTCCAGCACCACATGTGTCGGTGTTCACCGAAAATTGCCTATTAGGGCATACATATACTGTATCTAATTTTAAGGTGGTGCCTTATGTTCTGGCGTTCAAGGCATCAGGACACAAATATATGGTAAAGTTTACTGCTGGAACATTTATTCTTGATGAAGACAAACATGAGATACCCCCGAAATCGATTTATTTTACAAGTTTTTCGGACATCATAACAGGGAAGTTTGTCAAAGATGTCCTGATTCGTGAGTATAGTTTTTTGGTGTTTTATTATCTCATGTTTTGATGCCTTTTAGCCGTGTGAAATTAATATATTTATTTCAGATGTTGTTCGAATGGTCGATAGTATTGGTTATGCACGGACTGAGTCTGGCGCAAAGAAGCAGCAAATTAGCATGGTGTTGCGTGACCACAGGTTTGTTTTTGTTATACATAAGACTCCCTGATAGTAGAATCATGTGATATATCCTAATGTGTTGTGATGATGGTTTAGCAACAACATGTTGAACTGTACTCTGTGGGAATCATACGTGGATCAGTTCATCAGGTTTAACAAAGATAGGGTTGCTGCATCACTTCCTACAGTTGTGTTACTTTAGTATGCCAAAGTGAAAGAAGAAGGACATTTCATGACTTATTTAAATCATTTTAAATTAATACTAAAACTACAAAATCTGTAATAAATCCATTGACAAGGTATAATTTGACTTTGAGGGAAAGTATCCTCTGTCTGTGACAAACACCTACACGACCCTTTTATGTGTTGATGCTGATTTTCCTGTCATGAAAGACTTTATTGATAGGTATGTTGTTAGTATCATCCATTATATGCAATTATTTTATTCATGACTTTGATAATGATCCATGATCTGCAGAATGCCTGAGGAGAGCAGGGTAACCCTGTCTGATCAACTCGGAGGGAATTCCCTATTATCCTCCTAGAATTCTGAATATCAACAGCTGACTCCTGTACAAAAAGTGCTCTCCAAGGCTGTTGTTTTACCTATTGCTGAGATTATTCAACTTAAGGATGTATGTGTTACTATTTGTCCATATTATATTTATAACCTCATTATTTATTGTGATAATTTCTGATATTATCTACTCTTTGTCCAGATTACATTTTATGCTACTATCGCTATAACAAAATTATTAGTCGCGTCTCCATTTGGATGGTACTATCGTGCCTGTCATATGTGTCAATCTATATCGCATGGGGACAACCCCCCATTTGAGTGTGAAGCTGGTCATGAAACCATGGCTGAAGTCCTTAGGTTTTAGTTATTCTCACCTAATCTATGTTGTTTCTGTCATGTTTATGTCGGTTCTATGTTGTCTGTTTTTTTAATGGAACGACTTCTTATGATGTTTCAGGTATAAGATTGAGATTGAGGTTACTCATGGGGGCAAAAGCTGCAATTTTGTGTTCTGGAACAGAGAATGTGAAATGCTCCTAGGTTTATCTGCGTCTCAACTTCGTAACACTATGATGCATGTTATATTTATATTCTGCTCACGAATTAGAATGTACTTTCCGATACTCTGCATACACTAATACATCAGGTTCTTTAAATAGGATGGAATTACTGATCCATTGGACTTCCCGTTAGCACTTGATCAGTTGTTGAAGTTGGAAATGGCTATGAAGGTTAAGTGGCATCCACGCTGGAAGAACTGTTCCGTCATTATGATTATAAAAAATGACCATATTATCCAGCAACTTAAGGAAAATTGGGGAACAAATGAGGTAAGCTCTTATAAACTGTCATTCGTTTTATATAAGGGGACTTGCTATTATAACAATCTTTCAACTGATTTTGTTTTTGTTTTTTCAACTGTGAAGGAACCTATTCCAATCCAAACTGTAATACCTGAGACTCTGGAGGTACAAATTTTAAACTGTGTATGCCTTTTTTTGGTTTCCTATAAGTATATTATACTAAATTGCTATGTTAAACTATATATAGATTAAAGAGAGTGTTGATGAGGCTAAAACAGATGTTAATGAAGACTGTGAATTGGTTACGGTGAGTTTCAATGCAACACACTTACCTCCTTACATTTATATCAATATTCCTGAGTAATATTCTTCAACATTATCTGCCAGGACCTGGAAATTACATCTGAGCACAAGCCCGATGCTGTCACACCTGCTGGTAAGAGGCATTTTCCTGGTGCATCAAGTGAATCCACTGATTTGGACGGATTATATGATGGAGAACTGTCATCAAACAAGCTGAAGAAGATAATTAAAATGGAGAAGATTGATTAGATCTATTGTTATTTAGTGTGTGTTTTGCTTATGTCTGTGTTATAAAAACTGGATGTTAGTTTCCTTTTCTTTTAAACATGTGTGTGATTTGGTTTTCTGTAATAATTAGTGCATGAATACTTACTATGTTGCTTCAGTTACGTTCATTTTGTTTTAAGGATGTCTATGGTTTGTGTGTCATATTATATTCAAATGATTCAACTTCTACTACATATTATATATAGTATTATCAATTATCTTGATTCTTTTTTATCATATACCATTCATTCCATTAAATATAGTTTCCACACAAACAAAATATTTATCCTACTCTGTTTTTAATGTATCGTATAACATTTATCCCATTTTAACTATACTTCTTAAAATGGGGCCTTGGTTTTTTATTATTTCAACATTATAAACTTTACATAATGATCTGATGTTGATCGTGATATACTAATGAATATTCTACTGCATGTAATTAAAATAATGATGTCGCGAAGAACAATTTGTTTGGATTTACAGAACCTAAGCATTCTTTCATTATGTTGTATGATGAAACATCGATTGTGCCTCACAAAGAAACACCAAAACTTTAAACATTTGACTATGTTAACTATCAATAAATAATTTTATGACTGATCTTAGTGTAATGCTGCTACAATATTATGTGACAGGTTATATTTTAACTAACAGCATATCAGAGAGGATTAATAGAATATAATAGGAGAACTTCAAAAGTATGTCCCGAAAACGATTATACATTAGATCTTCAAATAGACAAAATATTAGTATGTTCCCATTTTGGCTAAGGTGCTTACAAAATAACATGCTCAACACATATATAAAAGACATTGTACCAAAAAAACATTCCCAACATATAATATAACCGTTAAATTTCAGCTATAGTATAAGGTTAACTGATAAAAGCAGTTAATTCATTGTCTTTCAACCTTCACGTAGATATACGGAGAGAATCGTAGCATACTCCATATTATTGTATCCCTATTACGCATGTTAAGAGATTTGGAAAATTCGTACCATCCCAACGCCATGTACTTTTCATATGGCTGGGGTATTCCCTTTCTATTAGCTTTGTGGACCTGACAGGTAACAATGTTCTTCGTCCTCACATCCAGGAGGTTAATTTCGTCTTGAAAGCGACGGAGGCATCTTTTTGCGATTTCCTTAGGGAAATGCTGCATACAGGAAATAAAGAAACCATTAACATTATACACTATTTCTTTTTCAATAACATGAAAATCATATTCAAATGCCTCCTTACCATTACATTCTGCGGTGTAGATTTAGCATTTGTAACATGAGTGTTCCAGAAAAAATTTTGAGCACCTGTAGAACAGTCTACAGTAATGTATGTTCCCACCTTTGATTTTTTCACCTCTTTACGCCTTCCTTTCTTACCCTCTTTTGATCCACTTGCTTCACCAACTTCTGAAACTTTGATTTCAGTTGTGTCCATGTCTGTTGCTTCCTCTTTTACCTTTGTAAGTCCTGCATTGTGATTGCTTTTAACGCCTACGCTATTTTGTGTACCAATATCAATATTCGACACAACACGACCAGGTGTTACATCGCACTGTTTGTTCCTGCGTTTTCTTTCCATCTTAGGATCATACCCTGTTTCCTTAACTAATTCTCCTATGATTTCCATTGCCTGATCATTACTGTTCCAACATCAAATATGGATTAAAAACCAACCACATATGAAACATTCTTTACTAAGCAATAGTGATATACCGAGCAAGCACGGGATCCACAAACACTGAGATAAAACAAAAACTAACTATATAATCCCACAATAAAAAACCCCAATAGCCATTCACTAGCATTTGATTTTTTGACAAATATCACACATAATACAACATTAAACTATATTGATACCTCACCCATCGCTAACTGCTTATAACTATTATTACCACACTACCTAATTTGTACACCAACAGACCCTATTTTGTACACCAATACGAAAGTGAAATAAAACTAACTGCTCATTGTCGCACCCCAATTTTTGACCTACAAATTTCATTCATATGATCATGTTGCGTTCGTATTTCGTTTGCATTCATATCATCACATCGTTGCATATCGGTTAAAGTCAACAAAAAATAGCTTTTAATAGTTTAGATTAAATTTAATTTTTATTTTTAGTTTAGGTTTAATTTAGATTATTTTTTAGCTTTTATACTATTTTTATTTTTTAGTCTAGATTTAAATTAGGTTAATTTTTTAGTTTAAATTTATTTTAGATTAATTGTTATTTCTTTTTTTTTAACATCTTATTATTATTATTATTATTATTATTATTATTATTATTATTATTATTATTATTATTATAGTATTATTTTATTGTCATTTATGTCCAAGAAAAAGAAGTAGACAAATGGTGCTTTCATGGTTGAATAGAGAATCTCTCCAAAAAATAGAAAAAATCGGTTCACACAATTCTGTCCAAGCTGCTCCACCTATTTGCTACACAACAGTCCAAAGTGCTGCAAAACTTGCACCAAAATGAATCAAACATAACCTGCATCACAAAAGCAACAAGAACAGAGCATATATTAGTTCAAATTTGATCCCAAATTCCCCCCAAAAATTCAACTCATTCACCTATAAGAAAGCTACTCGGCACAAGCAAAGAGGCAGAGGAAAACGATTCAGGAAAAGAAACCCTCAAAACCTCTGCCCAGAAAATTTCTTCATCCAAATCATAAACCTCCAACCACACAAAACCTTCTACAAGTTCAGTTATCTCCACTTGTTCAAAACAGAGAAACCTACCTCAAACTCTACCACCATTCTTCACCTAAACCTAACCATACAACCTTTAATAGTTGAACCACCAAAACCTACACTACATCAGCTTCAGCACAGAAACATACAACCTTACCACTACAACTTCAAACCAACTTCACACATCCATACAACAACCTTCAACCACACAATTTTTGCTCACCCTTTAAACACAAATCCTCAACTCCACCATTTTCACTCGAACTGCATCTGCAGATTCATACGTGTTTACCACATCTCGCAACGATTTCAAAATCAATAAAACACACCTTCATACAACCTTAACCTCACACTATCCCTCTCACCACCACCGTAAATCAACACACAACAACCATCACCAACAACTTTCGGCACCGCTCAAACCCTTGGCATCAGCTTTCAACGTACTCAACAACAAACGACAGAAGCGCAACATTTCCGCAAGCCCAGAATCGTAACAAGAGGGACGAAAGAGCAGAAGCAACACAAGCTCAAGTGCAAAAAAGAAGCAAACATACCTCAAATTCATGTTAGTTTTCTTATTTACTACTTCGTACCTTCATTTGCAAACTTATTGTATATGTAATCCTCTGAAGCATAGTGAAATCGGGGTTTAAGGATGAGGGTCTTGCTTGTTTATAGTTGTTGTTTTTCTGTGTTTTAATATTGAGAGCCGAGAGCTTGAGAGAGAGAGTACGAGGTCGCGAGAGATTGAGATCGAGAGTGAGAAACCGAGAGTGAGCTATGGATGCGAGAGATTGAGAGGGATGAGAGGATCGTTTTTCTTTACATCGTTGTTGTTCGATAATGATTGAGAGAGAAACCAGAAAAATTTTGTTTCATCGTGAGATACAGAGAAGAGGAAGGAGCCGCTGTTGTCCCTCATAGATTTAGGGTTGTTGTTTTAATTCAATTTGGGCCTAAACAGTCTCAGCCCACCCGAATTTCTCATGTACACCCTTAAACTCAGTGCCACACCACCTCTTGAGATTTTTTTTTTTACAACTTTTGGGCCTGTTTTTCCAATGACAGCCCAGCGCCCCTGTTCATTCTTCACACCCCCATTTTACCTTCTTTTAAGTCTATTGATATTGATTTTTGTTTTTATCCTTTTTTTCTATTATTTTAGTTATGATCTTGCTTGCTTAATTAAGAAATACAAAAAATATATATATTAATATTGTATAGTTTGATTTTATTTTTACTATAATAATAAAACACAAAAAATATTTGTATTATGTAAGTTTGTTAAATTTTTACTTCTCATATTAAAAATACCAAAAAAACTTTATATTCTTCTCATTCAAAAAAATAAATAAAACTTGGTCCAACGCCAAGTCGTTACAAATAATTTCTCGATCCAACGTCGAGTTTCTCTTTTCAAAATCTTTTTAACCATACCGAAAAATCGAGTGACAAGAAGTGTACACCTCTTGAATACCTTGATTCTTTTGGATTAACACCTTTTTTTTAAAACCTTTCATTAATAAAATCAAAGTGATCAAGTGACAAGAAGTGCACACCTCTTGAATACCTTCGATCCTTTGAATCAAACAATAAAAAACTTTCTTAATCAAATCAAAGAAATCAAGTGACAAGAAGTGCACACCTCTTGAATACCTTGATTTTCTTGAACCAAAACTCTTTAATTAATCAAAGTGATCCTGTGACAAGAAGTGCACACCTCTTGAATACCTTGATCCTTTGAATCAAAATACATTAATAAAATCAAAGTGATCCTGTGACAAGAAGTGCACACCTCTTGAATACCTTGATCCTTTGAATCTAAAACACTTAATCAAACCGAAAGATCCTGTGACAAGGGGTGAACACCTCTTGAATACCCTGATCTTTCGAACCAAAATTAATTAACTTGGACAACAAGTGAAAATGGGGCTCGCTCCTGTTCAATACCTTGGGTAAAGACGCGCTAGGTGAACACCTATGCTCAATCCTTTGCTAAATGTCCGTTTAAAACGCAACTTCAATTTCATTCAACCTTTTTGCCTTATGGCTTTTAAAACTCTTTTCATAAACGAGACACTTATTCAATTTTCAATACGAACATACTTCCACATGTGAAGATCGAATATCTTCCACTCGAATGCGATGATGGCCAAAATCATGTCTTATCTTGATTTAGTCATCCATTCTTGTAGTGATATCATATCCATGTGCGCGTAGTATTTCCATTTGAAAGCGATCGAGTACCTCTCGCTAAAATCAACCAACAAACATTTCGTGGTTCTTAGCCCGAACTACGATTGCTCTGACTTTCCCATTGCACTAGGGAATACGTAGGAACAAGATATAAACGTCTTGGCGAGCATAATAATAAAAAATCTTTTCTTTTTTCTTCATAATAATAAAACCCTAAAAACATTCTCTTTTATCTTTTAATAAGCACAAGAACGCAAACATTACACTAACACTCAAACACGAAACTAACTAAATGGGTCCCATCGAGTACGATGGAGGTGAGGGGTGCTAACACCTTCCCCTTGCTTAACCGACTCCCGAACCCAAATTTGGTTACGAACGACCATCTTATCCATTTCTTTTTATTCGTGGGTTTTATCGATATTTTCCCTTTCCTTCTTGGAATAAATAAAGTTCGGTGGCGACTCTGTTGTACTTCGAGCGCGCGAAAGCGCGTCGAGTCACATTTTTACCGCTACAGAAAGTGGCGACTCTGCTGGGGATATCCTAAGAGAGTCAACCCTAGTTTAGTTTGTTTTTATTTGAGTGTTTGCTTTTGTTTGTTTATTCTTATATTTTTTATGCTTATTCTTATGCTCTTTATGTTTACTCTTGTGCTATATTTCTTTACTCTTGCTTTATCGCTTTTATCTTATTTCTATATACTCAATTGTGGGTATGGGAATGATACTTGAGTGAAGCTCTCAACCCGAGCTTTTGAAAAACAAGAGAAAAACATAAGTTAGGAGGTGGTTGTGTAGTGCTAGTCCCCAAGGTGAACACCTTGAATGGCTAATACGAAAACCCCACTTGGAGGAGACTTAGTCATGAAATTTGTCATAAGATGGTTCACCCATCGCATGGCAGAAATCTGATTTTGTCGCTAACTCCAAGGACCTTTAGAACCCGTTCCATCTATGGTGATGTAGGTATCTCTACTATCAAAAACCTTAGAGCTAACCTTGTGAGGGGATTCTTGGGTAAAAGAACATAGAACTGTCTTATTTTAAGAAGCTTTCCTCAGTAAATTCTCTTATCCATTTACATTTAGTCTATGTATAACATCATATTGCATTCCCTATCATATGACATTGCATCATTCCTGCATGTAAAAAAAATATATATATAAAAAAAAAATCATGCATCTGCATTCATGCATTCAAGTTGTCAACAAAAGACTCATTTCATCTGTCTTCACCCTCAAGTGGTCTATCTACCGTCAAGTTGATTCCTCAACACATTGAACTGGAGGCATGAATCTGAAGACTATGGAAGAACTTCAACGAGGCCAAGATTTGCTAAGAGTAGAAGTTATCCAATTGAAGAGCCAATATATCAGTCATGACAGATCATCCTCGTCACTGATTATTCACTAGGCCTTGTTTCTTTCTGTTTGCAAATTCCTTGATTTGTATTGTGTACTGCATTGAACTTTGTTTGTTCCTGAATGTTAATTTTAATGAAATGAGCATTTCATATTTGAATCAATCCATTTACATCCATTGTGTGTTTCTTCATGCTTTATCTTTCAAAAAAAAACAAAAATATATCTCTTGTTCTTTTTTTTCTTTATGCAAATATTGGAGGGAGGATGATGAAAACAAAATACCCAAATTGTTGAACTGTATGCTTTTAAATAAAACTTTGCTGATGATGTACAGGCATTGTTTCCATTCCCAAACACTGGAGAAATAAGGAAGTTAATCCCTAGTCAAACCCCTTTGAGCCTTCGAAGTTGGAGTTTCTTTTTTAAACGAAAAAACCCTAATCTTAACCTGGGGCAGGGTAGTTCTCAGTTAATTTACTTGTGCATTCAAATTCAAGATAATCATCAAGTACACCTTTCAATAAGGGTTTCAACCAAAAGTGACCAAGATGGTTATCATTAATCATTATCAAGGCAGTCACTATCCTTCCAATATCAAAAAATATTTCAAAAAAAAAAAAAAAAAAAAAAAGAGCCCGCTAAGTCAAAACCTACGAAGGAGACTTAGGCAAAACTGGGGCATCCCGCTGACTGTAATCCTAAAAAGAAACAATTCAGGCAAAAGTTAGGGATATCAAAAGAAAAGAGAAGTCAATAAATTCCTTGAACAACAATAAAACGTTGTGACCATCAAAAGGAAGAAGTGACTGCCATCTCAAAGATTCCCTTGGCCTTTAAACCATCATCGTTATCATAGGTGCAAATCCAAAAGCCTTTTGGAACCTGAATGCATAGTTTGAATTAACTGAGCGTAGGATTGGAGATCATCACGAAGAATGGGGTGGGTACAAATATACTTTGAACCTGTATCCTTTGTTTTTGAAACCGTGAACCAAGCCACGTTACAACCTTCAAAAGACCTAATTGAAGCAAGGTTTATTTTGAAAGCATGCTACAACAAGGTTGCGTTAACCTGACTCCTAAAGATCTTTGCAAATCGTTTGTTTTACCATACCTTTTGATTTATCCATCACTTTGATTGTCTTGATTATTGTGTTTAGACCCTGTGATTCATTTGCTTTACATCAATAACATCATTCCAATAAATGACTTTGATTTTAAAATATGCTTTGAGCATTGCCTTAAAATTACCATTTTTTGAATGAACATTTTATTTGCAAGCAAGTACTCATCTTTCAAGGAAGTTCAAACGGTCGAGAAACTTGATTAGTGATCCTATCAGGGGCACGTTACTTCAAGATACTGTTATTCAAAAGTTAAGCTGGGGCAAGTGTTTCCAACATTTATTTCAAGAACTGAAGCAAGGATCATTTAGCAAGCAGTCGATCAGGGGCAGTTTTCTTCAGCGATCCCCAAGCAGTTTATCAGTCCTTCTCAAAAGGATCACTGGTATGACAAAACCATATTGGCAATGTTCTTGTGTTGAGGAACCAGAGTTCCAATCTTCCTTCACAAAAGAGTCTACCTCAGTTATCATAACCAATTGCATTACGTTCATCATTCACATATCATGCATAGAAAATTCAAAAAAAATCATGCATCTAAACAAAATTCATACTCATTTACATCTTTACCTTGAGATCAAAGCCCAACTTACTTGGCATCTACCAAAACATTGTTTGTCCTTTCACCCAAAGCTAGTCATTGGATTCATAATCTTTCGTTGTCGCCCAAAGCCTGTTATTGGATGTCATTGCCATCTGAAGCCTGTTATCAGATGTCATAATCTTTCTTTCATCCAAAGCCTGTTATTGGATGTCATAATCTTATTGCCATCTGAGGCCTGTTATCAGGTGTCATAATCTTTCATTGTCATTCGAAGCCTGTTATCGGATGTCATAATCTTTCATTGCCATCTGAGGCCTGTTATCAGCTGTCATAATCCTTCATTGCCATCTGAGGCCTGTTATCAGATGTCATAAATCTTCATTGTCATCCAAAGCCTGTTATCGGATGTCATTGCCATCTGAAGCCTGTTATCAGATGTCATAATCTTCTTTCATCCAAAGCCTGTTATCGGATGTCATTGCCATCTGAAGCCTGTTATCAGATGTCATAATCTTTCATTGCCATCTGAGGCCTGTTATCAGATGTCATAAATCTTCATTATCATCTGAAGCCTGTTATTAGATGTCATAATCCTTCATTGCCATCCAAAGCCTGTTATCGGATGTCATAACCTTTCGTTTCCATTCAAAGCCAGTCATCAAATGTCATGTTTTTTGTTGTCATCCAAAAGCGAGTAATTGGATGTGACAATCCCTAGTAAAGTGTTTTAACCTCATTCAATGTCATTCTCGAATTTATCTGATTATTGATATCGTCTAATGCCACCCTTAGACGTTCCTACTATCTTTTTACCCAGATTTTATCCCTCGTTTCGAAGCCTCTCCATCCCTAGTCTATCTCTCGTGGCGCCTAGTTTCCCACAGAGATTTAAGAATGTCTCATATCATATTGCATTCAAAATAACAAAAAAAAGAGTCCATGCATTGCATTCCATTTGCATATGAAGGACAAAAAATTGTGTACTTTGTATTTAAGTCTCTTCATATCTTCGATAGAAGAAACTTAAATAGGGGCATCTGTCGCACCCCAATTTTTGACCTACAAATTTCATTCATATGATCATGTTGCGTTCGTATTTCGTTTGCATTCATATCATCACATCGTTGCATATCGGTTAAAGTCAACAAAAAATAGCTTTTAATAGTTTAGATTAAATTTAATTTTTATTTTTAGTTTAGGTTTAATTTAGATTATTTTTTAGCTTTTATACTATTTTTATTTTTTAGTCTAGATTTAAATTAGGTTAATTTTTTAGTTTAAATTTATTTTAGATTAATTGTTATTTCTTTTTTTTTAACATCTTATTATTATTATTATTATTATTATTATTATTATTATTATTATTATTATAGTATTATTTTATTGTCATTTATGTCCAAGAAAAAGAAGTAGACAAATGGTGCTTTCATGGTTGAATAGAGAATCTCTCCAAAAAATAGAAAAAATCGGTTCACACAATTCTGTCCAAGCTGCTCCACCTATTTGCTACACAACAGTCCAAAGTGCTGCAAAACTTGCACCAAAATGAATCAAACATAACCTGCATCACAAAAGCAACAAGAACAGAGCATATATTAGTTCAAATTTGATCCCAAATTCCCCCCAAAAATTCAACTCATTCACCTATAAGAAAGCTACTCGGCACAAGCAAAGAGGCAGAGGAAAACGATTCAGGAAAAGAAACCCTCAAAACCTCTGCCCAGAAAATTTCTTCATCCAAATCATAAACCTCCAACCACACAAAACCTTCTACAAGTTCAGTTATCTCCACTTGTTCAAAACAGAGAAACCTACCTCAAACTCTACCACCATTCTTCACCTAAACCTAACCATACAACCTTTAATAGTTGAACCACCAAAACCTACACTACATCAGCTTCAGCACAGAAACATACAACCTTACCACTACAACTTCAAACCAACTTCACACATCCATACAACAACCTTCAACCACACAATTTTTGCTCACCCTTTAAACACAAATCCTCAACTCCACCATTTTCACTCGAACTGCATCTGCAGATTCATACGTGTTTACCACATCTCGCAACGATTTCAAAATCAATAAAACACACCTTCATACAACCTTAACCTCACACTATCCCTCTCACCACCACCGTAAATCAACACACAACAACCATCACCAACAACTTTCGGCACCGCTCAAACCCTTGGCATCAGCTTTCAACGTACTCAACAACAAACGACAGAAGCGCAACATTTCCGCAAGCCCAGAATCGTAACAAGAGGGACGAAAGAGCAGAAGCAACACAAGCTCAAGTGCAAAAAAGAAGCAAACATACCTCAAATTCATGTTAGTTTTCTTATTTACTACTTCGTACCTTCATTTGCAAACTTATTGTATATGTAATCCTCTGAAGCATAGTGAAATCGGGGTTTAAGGATGAGGGTCTTGCTTGTTTATAGTTGTTGTTTTTCTGTGTTTTAATATTGAGAGCCGAGAGCTTGAGAGAGAGAGTACGAGGTCGCGAGAGATTGAGATCGAGAGTGAGAAACCGAGAGTGAGCTATGGATGCGAGAGATTGAGAGGGATGAGAGGATCGTTTTTCTTTACATCGTTGTTGTTCGATAATGATTGAGAGAGAAACCAGAAAAATTTTGTTTCATCGTGAGATACAGAGAAGAGGAAGGAGCCGCTGTTGTCCCTCATAGATTTAGGGTTGTTGTTTTAATTCAATTTGGGCCTAAACAGTCTCAGCCCACCCGAATTTCTCATGTACACCCTTAAACTCAGTGCCACACCACCTCTTGAGATTTGTTTTTTTTACAACTTTTGGGCCTGTTTTTCCAATGACAGCCCAGCGCCCCTGTTCATTCTTCACACCCCCATTTTACCTTCTTTTAAGTCTATTGATATTGATTTTTGTTTTTATCCTTTTTTTCTATTATTTTAGTTATGATCTTGCTTGCTTAATTAAGAAATACAAAAAATATATATATTAATATTGTATAGTTTGATTTTATTTTTACTATAATAATAAAACACAAAAAATATTTGTATTATGTAAGTTTGTTAAATTTTTACTTCTCATATTAAAAATACCAAAAAAACTTTATATTCTTCTCATTCAAAAAAATAAATAAAACTTGGTCCAACGCCAAATCGTTACAAATAATTTCTCGATCCAACGTCGAGTTTCTCTTTTCAAAATCTTTTTAACCATACCGAAAAATCGAGTGACAAGAAGTGTACACCTCTTGAATACCTTGATTCTTTTGGATTAACACCTTTTTTTTAAAACCTTTCATTAATAAAATCAAAGTGATCAAGTGACAAGAAGTGCACACCTCTTGAATACCTTCGATCCTTTGAATCAAACAATAAAAAACTTTCTTAATCAAATCAAAGAAATCAAGTGACAAGAAGTGCACACCTCTTGAATACCTTGATTTTCTTGAACCAAAACTCTTTAATTAATCAAAGTGATCCTGTGACAAGAAGTGCACACCTCTTGAATACCTTGATCCTTTGAATCAAAATACATTAATAAAATCAAAGTGATCCTGTGACAAGAAGTGCACACCTCTTGAATACCTTGATCCTTTGAATCTAAAACACTTAATCAAACCGAAAGATCCTGTGACAAGGGGTGAACACCTCTTGAATACCCTGATCTTTCGAACCAAAATTAATTAACTTGGACAACAAGTGAAAATGGGGCTCGCTCCTGTTCAATACCTTGGGTAAAGACGCGCTAGGTGAACACCTATGCTCAATCCTTTGCTAAATGTCCGTTTAAAACGCAACTTCAATTTCATTCAACCTTTTTGCCTTATGGCTTTTAAAACTCTTTTCATAAACGAGACACTTATTCAATTTTCAATACGAACATACTTCCACATGTGAAGATCGAATATCTTCCACTCGAATGCGATGATGGCCAAAATCATGTCTTATCTTGATTTAGTCATCCATTCTTGTAGTGATATCATATCCATGTGCGCGTAGTATTTCCATTTGAAAGCGATCGAGTACCTCTCGCTAAAATCAACCAACAAACATTTCGTGGTTCTTAGCCCGAACTACGATTGCTCTGACTTTCCCATTGCACTAGGGAATACGTAGGCACAAGATATAAACGTCTTGGCGAGCATAATAATAAAAAATCTTTTCTTTTTTCTTCATAATAATAAAACCCTAAAAACATTCTCTTTTATCTTTTAATAAGCACAAGAACGCAAACATTACACTAACACTCAAACACGAAACTAACTAAATGGGTCCCATCGAGTACGATGGAGGTGAGGGGTGCTAACACCTTCCCCTTGCTTAACCGACTCCCGAACCCAAATTTGGTTACGAACGACCATCTTATCCATTTCTTTTTATTCGTGGGTTTTATCGATATTTTCCCTTTCCTTCTTGGAATAAATAAAGTTCGGTGGCGACTCTGTTGTACTTCGAGCGCGCGAAAGCGCGTCGAGTCACATTTTTACCGCTACACTCATACCTGAAATCATTATCATCATAAGAAGGAATCCGAACAGAAGAACCTCCGTGTGAAGATGCCATTGTAGAAAACCCTAACTGACAACCAGTTGCAATGCTCAACTTCTATTCAGTGGAAGAAAAATTTTGTACTTTGTACATGCAGAGAGTGGGTTAACTGTTCAGTTTCTATTTTCTTATAATATTAGTTTTTACTTAAAGTGTTTTTAAAATAGTAACACATGCATCGAATAAAATATTATAATTATCATATATAAGTTAAATTAAATACATTTAACACAAACAACAGTTATTGTATTGTTGCTACATTAAGGGAGGGATATGCTAATTTAAATCTATAACTATCATTCTATTCATATTCAGTTCCAACTTCATATATATTCAACTATGAAAAGAAAATTTAAAATCAACACTACATTCATGACATTTTAACCCACCAATGACCCTTCAATTAGAAACTGTAAACATTTAGTATTCATGTGTGTGATGTAGCATGCTATACATCTCATATGTCTTTTGGATAAACCTATACAAATCAATCTTATTTGTATTATTCACCATATTTTTCTGTTTTTGATGGTAACAGATGTTGTTAAAAACACTGGTCCTGTGATGGATATTGAAGTGAAGGCTAGTTACACTTGGATGATGAAAGCGATTCTTTATCAAAGAGAAAATGTGAAGAATGGGGAGGAATGGGAAGGCATTGTGAGGTGGAATAAATTCAACATGAGAAAAGTATACAAGCTTGTTCAAGGCTGCAATCAGAAAATGGATTGGAGGAATCTGACTATGGGCAATACCGCTCGCCCTCGCGCTGTTTTTATTCTCTGGCTTATATGTCATGATAGATTATCGACAAAAGATAGAATGCACAGATTCAGAGTGATAGGAAATGTGGACTGTTGTTTCTGTTCAGGTGAGGAATCGACCAAGCATTTGTTCTTCGAATGTCCCACCACACGGCAGATTTAGATTGAGATTTTGGAATGGATCCAAATCCGACATCAACCTGAGGGGTGGAATAAGGAGGTTAATTGGCTCATTCAGTTTGCTAAAGGCAAGGGTGTTAGAGCAGCGATCCTCAAATTGGCAATAGCAGAGACTGTTTATGAGGTCTGGAATCTTAGGAATAACAAAATGTTTGGCAATGAGGCAGATAACACGCGTATAGGAAAAAGAATTATAGACAACATTGTTTATAGAGGTTGGAATAATCGGAAAATGAGGAAATACATAGCTATCCTAATGATAGAAGGATAATTAGTAGGTTCTCTTAGCTTGCCTAGTTTTTTTGACTCTCAGTAGCTGGATCCCCATTGGATCGCTTGTATCTATCATTTTTTTGAATTAATCAAAAGTTTATTACTTCAAAAAAAAACACTGGTCCTCAAACATCAATTGCAAGAAATAGGAGAAAAATTATTCTCAAAACGAAGAGAGATTATCGAAACAGTATCAGATCAAACAACCTCACTTCCCATTTAAATCTTAATTTTACATCCTCTGCAACATATGAAACCACTGTTAAAACGACTATGGCTAGAAAGAGAAGGAAGATAATCTTGGATAACAGAAAAAGATTGAGAAATTTCATCAATACTGAAGTTGGTGAGTGCGCAAATGCAAATTCAAGACGCAAGAATTCAAATTATGGGGTTGAATTTTCAAATAACATTGTTACTCAAAATCAGAACATGGATCATGCATCTACCTCAAATCATAATATGTCAGTTGAGTCTCATTATCAGGACAATGATGACTCCAACTCTGACAGTAATTTGAATTCTTCTAATAGTTCCGACTCTGAGGAGGATTCAGTGCCTGCACAATTACAGGAGACCCATCTTCAAGGTATATCCCATATCATACAGTAATAACCAAATGATTTACACTTCCTCTATTAATGAACATATTCAATATTATGCTTTGTTCTTTCAGAATATTACGATATTGGAGACCAAAATTATGAATGCGCACACTGCCAAGCATGTATGTGGTACCAAGAAAAAGTGGATAGACACAAAATTACAATAATTCCTCGGTTTCATCATTGCTGTCGTGGAGGAAAAATTGTTCTCCCGTTCCTTGAGCAACCTCCACAAGTGTTGCAAGATCTTTTATTTAATAAAACATATTCAGACAGTAAAAACTACCAGGCTAACATACGAACATACAACGCAATGTTCTCATTCACCTACCCCGGAATGAAATTCGACACAACATACTCTAAAAGAGGAGGACCCCTACTTTGAGACTGCAAGGCAGACCTGTCATCGAATTGGTACACTACTACGAGAAACCGGAAAACCTCTGCAATATGCTCAATTATACATCTACGACACGGACAATGAAGTTGAACACAAAATAAAATGTTTCAAGTAAGCCTGCTCAGACAGAATTACATAGTTTGTTTATAAAAATATTTTGTTCAACTATTTATTCATGACTGCCAAAAATACACAGGGACAACAAAGGCATCGAGCGCCCCGTTGTCAATAAGCTCAAGATAATGTTAGATGAGCACAATGTTCATGCCAAAGCTTTTAGAATGGCAAGGGATGTTTTAAGGACAAATTCTTTCACAGATTTAAAACTCAGGCTTATTTCTGATAGATCCGAAGATGGTCGTGTTTACAACAAACCTACAGTCTCAGAAGTGGCTGCACTCATTGTGGGAGACGTTGATTCTGCTGATAAAAGGGACATCTTAATTCATCGCCGCAATGGTGGTTTTCAATGAATAGATGTGTTTCACCCAACATATTTGGCATATCAGTATCCTCTTATATTTCCTTATGGGGAAGATGGTTATAGGAAAAATATAATGCACAAATATTGCCATGAAACTGAGGTCACTAGGAAAAACCGTCAGAGCATTAAGGATTGGTTTTCTTATCGGTTACAACAACGTCACAAAGAGGAAAAAACACTACTTTACTCAAGACGTCTATTTCAACAATTCTTAGTCGACGGTTATGCTATGATGGAATCCGAACGACTGAATTGGTTATGGGATAATCAATCAAAGTTAAGAGTGGGCAAATGTAATAATTTGACCACTCAAACTGATGGCGATAGAAGAAATGAACACCAGAAGCAGGGAAAACGAGCTATTTTGCCATCAACATTTGTTGGTAGCAAGAGATATATGGATCAACTATATTTTGACGGTATGGCCATTTCAAGTCGATTGGGATTCCCTGATTTATTTGTTACATTTACCTGCAACCCAAATTGGCCTGAAATTAGAAGAGCATTGTCAAGAATAGGACTACAACCCCATGATAGGCCAGATATCATTTCAAAAGTTTTCAAAATAAAGTTTGATACCCTCATGGATGATATTACAAAACACCATGTCGTCGGAAAAGTTATTGCATGTAAGTTGTTTCATCTAATTATACTACATTTGAATCATGTGTCTGTGGAGTACCAAAATATTACATCAAACTAACTTTCAATTTTATAGATGTGTACACCATCGAATTCCAAAAGCGGAGATTGCCACATGCGCACATATTGATATTCCTGCACCCTCAGAGCAAATACCCAACACCATCTGACATAGACAACATCATTTCTGCTGAGATTCCCGACCCGACTGTTCATCCCAATTTATACAAGTTGGTTAAGGCACATATGATGCATGGACCCTGTGGCCTCGCGCGGATGAACTCACAATGTATGGAGAATGGAAGATGTTCTAAATACTATCCCAAAAAGTTTATTGAACACACCATTGTTGATGCAGAGGGATATCCACTTTATAGGAGAAGATCAAAAACCTTCACTATTGAAAAAAATCGTATCACCTTGGACAACCGACATGTAGTTCCGTATAACACCAGATTTCTTATGAAATACCAGGCACATATAAACATGGAATGGTGTAATCAGAGTACTTCCATAAAATATCTTTTCAAATATATCAATAAAGGCTATGATAGAATAACAACAACAGTTTCAACAAATAACAATCAACCTGTTGATAAAATCCAACAATATCTCGATTGCAGGTATGTCTCCCCCAACGAAGCATGTTGGCGCATTTACTCTTACAATATTCATGGCAGAAAACCAGTTGTGGAACGTATGTTCTACCATTTGGTTGGGGAGAAACCTATCTACTACACAGATTATGCACGCATGGAAAATGTGCTGGAAACTGCAAGTGTGACTGAATCAATGTTTACTGCATGGCTGGTGGCAAATGCTAAATATGAAGAAGCACGAAAATTAACTTACGGTCAATTTGTCTCAAAGTTTGTTTATCACAAAAAACAAAGAGAATGGAAACCACGTAAAAGAGGCTTCACCATTGGACGTCTCATATGGGTTCCGCCAACTGCTGGTGAACTGTTTTATCTCCGCATGATGTTGACGGTAGCAAAAGGACCGATAACTTATGAGGAAATCAGGACAATGGGTAACATCCAGTTTGATACATTTAGAGATGTGTGCTTTGCAATGGGATTTCTTGAAGACGACAAAGAATACATAGCTGCTATAAAGGAGGCAAGTCATTGGGGAACAATCTTGGCTCCTATTATCATCATGATTTTGTCGAGTGCTGTTAATCGATCTACACATGTTTGGGAACAATCTTGGCTCCTATTATCTGATGGTTTCTTACATGCACAAAGAGCGTTGGCTGCAAATCCAGGTTTGTTAGGCAAAATAAAATAGCAAACAAAAGAATTTCTTGAACAGTTGGGAAACAGACTCATATATGATGAGCGTAATTACGATACAACATCAATGAACTCAGAATTTGAAAATCTGTTTGCTGCTCTTACAGGTTACTATTGCATCAATTAAATTCATTATATTTTACACTTTGAAATTTAATGAATATATTATTTTAACACTCTTTTACCCTCACTATTATATTTCTTAGATGAGCAAAGAGGTATTTATGAAAAAATTATGCAAGCTGGGGAGTCTCAGAATCCTGCCGTTTTCTTCCTTCATGGTTATGGTGGTACCGGAAAGACATATATGTGGAGAACACTCGCAGCAGCTTTAAGATCAAAACATGATATATGTTTAACTGTTGCAACTAGCGGTATAGCCTCTTTGTTACTTCCAGGAGGTAGAACTGCACATTCAAAGTTCAGGATACCGGTACCAACTATGGACAATTCTACTTGCAAGGTTGAATACAACGATGATGTTGCAGACATGCTACGATAGACAAAGCTTATAATATGGGATGAGGCACCGATGGCACATAAGTATGCAATAGAATCGCTTGACAGAACTTTGAAAGATGTTATGAGTGCAAACAAAAATTCCAGCGATGTATTTGGTGGAAAGGTCGTTGTTTTCGGTGGTGATTTTAGACAGATTTTACCTGTCGTCCCCAGAGGAAGTCGTTCCGACATTGTACACTGTACCATAAATTCATCTTACATATGGCACTCAGTTGAGGTTTTAACATTGACAAGAAATATACGGCTTCAGACAGGATCAACACAGGCTGATAAAACTGAAATAGCACAATTTTCAGATTGGCTTTTAAGAATAGGAGAGGGCCGAATATCTGAGCCTAATGACGGCACTGCCGAAATCGACATACCACCTGATATTTTGATAACAGAATTTGATGATCCAATTGTGGCCATTGTCAATACCACATACGCTGATTTCATAAATAATTTTAATCCATTGATTACCTTAAAAGTCGAGCAATAACGGCCTCTACATTGGAAATTGTTGATCAGATCAATGACCATATACTTAACTTAATGCAAGGTTAAGCAGCAAAAATATATAATTTAATGGAATATATTAATATATTTTATGTTTTTACTAATTATGTTCAGTCAACAATGCAGGAGAAATTCGTGACTACTACAGAGCAAATTCAGTTGACAAGTCTGAGATTCATGGCCCAACAGTAGTTGATATCCTCACACCAGAATTTCTAAGTTCCCTCCGAACATCAGGTTTGCCTAACCATCACTTAAAACTAAAGTTTGGGACACCTATAATGCTCATGAGAAATAGATCAATTTGAAGGTTTGTGTAACGGCACAAGTCTGTGCATAACAAAGATGGCAGCCCATGTACTCGAGGCTTCAATAATGGGCGGTAAAGGTTTGGGAAATTTGGTTTCCATACCTCGAATGGACATGTCACCATCCCAATCACCATGGCCATTCAAACTGAATAGAAGACAATTCCCTATTATAGTTTCCGAAAATCAACAAATCACAGGGTAAGTCATTGGATAACGTCGGTTTGTACTTACCAAGAGATGTATTTACACACGGCCAAATTTATGTTACATTGTCAAGAGTAACAACAAAAAAGGGAATCAAAATACTGATACATGATGAAGAAAAGAAATATATATTACTAACAGCATTCTATGTTATACTACATTAATTTCATATATTAATAGAATCTTATGATGCGTTACTGTTAAAAAATATAACAATTAATTATATCTTCATATGTATGTTTTAATGTTTTATGGTACCTTTCTCATTTAAATTATTAAGCCTCAATGTATGTATATCAAAACATCTAAATACCAAAATCTTATATATTATTATAAAGATGGAGCTAAGTCCACCAGGGAATTACAAAATATTGATAGATAGATACTTATAACAAACTTTTACATCATTTTTCAATTTTTCAACATTGTTACAAGTATCTCCTTGCTGACGGGATCCTTAATGCTGAAACCCATAGAGTCTCCATCAAGCAGGCTCCTGTCCTTGGAAAATTTGTACTAACCACACCCTAAGAACATCTGACCCTTTTCGGTACGATGAACTTCACATTCATACCTGACTTCCCTTTCCCAGTCAACCAAATCTACAAACCTTACTCCATTTAGCCAGTGACTTGCCACAACATGCTCAAGAATTTCCTACAATATTAATATAAAACAACATTGGATTTTCCTATTAAGGGTCCTAAGAAAATAAGCCTAAAACGAAAAATAACTTACTAGAAGACATGACTGAGCCATCTTCCCATTCACCTCATCTTTCTTCCAGATACAATATGACATCTCAACAGGGTGCTCTGCATGGCAGCTAACATCCTCGCCATCAGCTTCATGGCATCTGAAACATAATACAAACAAACAACATGACCAATAAACCAATGTGTTATCAAACCTTCTAAATAAAAACATAAAAACGTATACTCAACATAAACTGATTCAAACATACACAGAGTTATCAGAAGTGACAGCTTTCCCCACAACCATTTTATTCACCGAGTTTTCTTCACCTGCATGCAACCATATTCAGCTTTTCAGTTCAAAATGTAACAGAACAACCACTCAAATGATATGTTTACCTTTACCTTTCATTGCTTGATCAACTTTTCCTTCCATCTTTTTAGAAATTCGCAGCCTACACTATTGTTTACAGAGTAATGATGACTGCTTTAGTTTTTAGTGCTTTCAACCTTCCTACACGTTACTTATATAACACTCTAAATGGACTCTTCACATACCTGCTACTTTTACACCGTCCAATAGAATTCAATGCAATTGTTCAATTAGTCTTCTTTGCATTTACATCACTTCAAAACAGTTTTCATTTTATTTATATTCCTCATGAAAACACATTTACTGCCCATAACCCAATTAATCTTTCACCTCCCAATATAATATAACACATTACAACTATTTTATAACTATTTAATATTACTATATTATTGTTTAACATATACTATTAAATTGAATTTTCAATTCTTCATAAGTCTATTGTTGTATGTTCACCATTTAGATTTAACAGGCAACCATTTACAGGTCCTGTTTCACTACTTATAGAGATCTTGTTTGACTACTTATAATAACCAACAATAATTAAATTAGGAACCCAATGGTAATCAATTTTGATAGAGATTCTGTTTCACTACTTATAATAAGCAATAATTAATTTAGAAACACAATGGTAATCAATTTTGCAAATAAAACCGTGACAGAGTTTGCACAATCAATAAAACTTAATCCCAAAATTGATAATATTCAATTAAAAACCATACATAGTACCATAATTGTTAATCTTTGTTCACATACACCATTACCAAAATTAACAATAAAAAAACAATATTATAATTCACATACAAACTAAACTAACAAAAAACTGTCCTATTCATCCACCATCCAACATTGCCAAACCAACGACTTTATCAATAACCACCACTGCGCTCCACTGTTACCATAATATCTAACACTGGCGGGTATCGAATCACAAAGTGAACTTTATCTCCTTCTTTCAATTCCGCTGCCCTTGCATAGTCAAACCACTCTCCGTACAAATATGTTTTCTTTCTCTTTGGCCTCTTCTTCACATTACAGTAATATGGGTACACGTTCTCCACATCATAGAGAACTATCTCTGACATTCCAGCAAGACCACATTTGTCTATTACTTATGCAGGAATATGCTGCACTCATTAACAAACAATATCAGTTACATTACATCTATGTATAACAACATTGTACTAACAACTATAAACTTTACACACTACTTACCATAACATTTGAGCAAAACTTCTTTACATCATGAACTTCACGAGTCCAGTACTCTTCTTCCAGTTCCTCATATATAGGACTCATTTCCCTGAAATAAACACCACATTTACACCTCAATGCCAACACAACAACCTCAGTATACCTATTACTCTAATATATTCCCTATCAATTAAAAAAAAACTTTACCTTTCACTATCAGAAGAGATCATTATGTATTCCTTCAAATCAGCGGTATTTGAAAATCCCGCAGAAGATGACCCTACATGATTATCCTTTCGTTTCTCCCACCTTTCACCTTCACTTTTCTCCTTCAATTTATCTCCGCCTATGCTATCGCATTTCAACAAAACTTCACCAGTAGCATTTCTTTCCTTCCCTTTCACGCCCACTGTTTTCAATAAATCACTTCCTATCCCATCTCCATTATTCCTTCAACACAATAACATACAAACTAATCATTACACTAAGTTGTGAACACATTCTTTGGGAAACACATTCAAATTTGTAATATTCAGTTTCATTTACAGACTACAAACCTGCAAATCCATTTATTTATATAACTTTACAAACATCACACACCACACTTACAATCAACATAACAAATTAAAATATAACAAAATTTCTAGTATAAACTATAGTAAACATTACACAATACCATACATTTATCAATACCTACTATCATAACATGCAAAACCAAATAAAATCATAGGATTACCCTTTATTTTCAACAACACTGGCAGCATCTACAGATTCAATCTTTTGACCGAACTTAGAAACTTCACCAGCATCTTCAACACGATTCAATCTGTCATGATGTTTCTTCCATTCCTCCAAAACATCCTCCCTCTCATGTGACCCACTCAGTATCCTCTAAATCGTAACCCGCTTCAACGCTGTTTACAACTCCAACCAATCAGGTGAACTAGAATCAAAACAGCATGTCAGGATTATTTCACCTCTTCAATATCACGACCTCTAAATGGATGAAAATCTTATAATAACCTATGCAAACAATATAAACAGAAACACATGCACATACCTCATTCGAAGAGGATACATTCTTTCCCGTGACATGTTGTTCTTCAAACTTACCACCCAACCCTGCGTTTCTTACAGCAACAATGCCCAACACAGACTTATGAAGACACAACGTTTCCTTTGATTGCCAACACGTTGAATACTTATGAAGTCCAACATTTCTTTTAATTTTAATTGCAACGTTATGTAACATGGTGATAATAATAATAGGATTCTTTTGTGGGCCTATTAATCCTATTAGGTCCACCAACAAAATTAGGTAATCTCCACCAAGGCTACCATCTAAGGCCCGATGAATTTTAATGTCCTATTAACTTACATATTTTAACCAACAATAAGGCCCAACATATATTTTTTTACCTATTTCAAACATTTAACATTATTATATGAACTTACCCATATCTATTAATCTTTCCTATCCTATTTAATTTCCCTAAAACCCAATGCTCAAGACCGACGGGTACCCGTGCGGACGCACGGGTCAGACACTAGTTAATTACTAAAATAGCAACTTTTAAAAATAAAAAAACACATTGTTGCCAGGGGGATGGCGACAACACCTAAACCCCATTGATGTCGCCAGGCCCAGTGGCGACTATGTACAAATACTTAGTGTTGTCGCCACCCCCTGGCGACAACACCTCCCCTTTATTTTTTTTACCTGCATCCAGTGGTCTCGGTCGCCTCCTTGGGTGGCGACAACACCTAATTTTTTTTCTATATATAGAAGCCCACCATACAATCAAGAATCATTATTTTCTCCTCCAATTTTTCCATTTTCATTTCACATTATTGATCATGTCTCGCATAAGTCTGGACCCATGGCAACGAACATCATCCAGCCGTCCGGTGCCGACACCATATGTTGTGGAGCTAGATCCACGATTGGGACATTTGTTCCTATTATGTCCTACCTCACGACATATACTACACTTCCTCTGCATTTTTTCAGTGCCGTCTATTTCGGTTCTAATACGCTTGCTGTTTGGTCGACCACTTTTATTCCGACGCATTAAATCATTATGCCAAACTGTTTCCCCCTCGTACACAGGAGAATATACCTCCATCGCTACCACCGGAAAGTAATTGTCGTATACGTTGAGCAACGTTAATACCTTGTAAATTTTTGATACCAATGATAATGCATCAAAGTGAGTATGTGAACATCCTGCAATGACATGGGAGCAAGGCATGTGATAGGCTTGAAATTGGCCATAGTCGCACCAACGATCTGGGATTGAGACGCGATACTGTTTTCGTGGCATCCCCTGGTTGTGGTTAATTGTTTCTTTGACACTGAAGGTGTGGCCATGACGGTCGAACTCTATCACTCGATAAGTGTTCCCCTTGGCAGATTCTTGTTGTATATATTTCATGCAGACATCGTTGTATACCTGTTGTGTTTGTAACACTGAATTCCACCGCTTACATCTTGTGGCGAACAAAGTTGCCATCTGAAAATACATTGTACAAACCAAAGCAGTTACAGGTAGGTCTCGTATGCCTTTGAAAACCCCGTTCATTGATTCCACAAGATTTGTAGTCATGTGGCCCCACCTAGCCCCATCGTCGTATGACCTAGTCCATCTCGCTCTGTCAATGCTGTCAATCCACCTCCCCGCATATGGATTTGACAGCGCTATTTCACTGCGGTAGTATTGAAATCCTGGTTGGTTTAAGGCATTGATCAGTGCATTTTGATGCACATTCTTATATGTTTTTACTTATGCATTTCCATAGTTTACTTTGTTTATTTTTCTATTTTATTAAGTTTTTATATTTGAGTTTAATTTTATTGTTGTTTGATTTTCGTATTTAATTTTCAGCAATAGCAGTCTGCACTAAAACGATCATAACTGGAGTTCCGGGAATCCGATTGACGCGTTCTAATAATTGCCAGAAAGCTAAGAGAAAGATCTACAACTTTCGTGTTGGAGTCAAAGTCGTATTCGGAGTGAATTTTTCCCAGAATGTCTTTTAAGTCGCGGCATTTGTTATTTTCATTTTGGATCATTTGTATTGGGTCTGGGTTATGTATTTGACCCAGTTGGGCTGTAAACCGTTTGGTTCTCTCTAGTACCTAGGTCTGGCCGTACTTTTCATTCTGTCACTTTACACCATTCACGAATTTCGTAATGAAGAGCTAATTCCGCGGAGCTGATCTACTGTATTCAGGTTCCAATCTTTGAGATTATTATAATGTTCAATTGAATTTCGATTTCCTTTCAAGTTCTTCTTATAAATCGTTTGCTTAATTCGTATACAATCGTTTGCCTAATTCGATTGTTGTTATAGGATAGAGATTGTTAAATTTGATCTATTGTGTTCCTTAATTTATAATCGCTTTTTAACTTTGCTTAATTGTTAATTCGCGTAATCTCTAACCGAATGCTTAATTCGGAAAACAGGAATATAATTGAAACAATATCTTTCGCGCTTGTTTGATTGGTGTTGTAATCGAATGGGATTGAGAATCCGTTAGGGAATTGAACATATAATAATCGATGATGAGTAGGAACCCGAATCAGTAGAGCAGCTTATTTTATAATCACTTTTGTTAATCACTTAATTGCAATTTCTTTATTAAATCGATCCTGAACCAAAATCCCCATTATTCGTTATTTTTAGTTAATAAGATACAAGAATCCTTATGAGAACACTCGCTCTGTCAATGCTGTCAATCCACCTCCCCGCATCTGGATTTGACAACGCTATTTCACAGCGGTAGTATTGAAATCCTGGTTGGTTTAAGGCATACCCCGCGTTCACCAAATGGTTCTTCAAAAATTTATCTTTGATCTTGAAGGATAGAAAAACACTTAGAAAGGGGGGTTTGAATAAGCGTGACTTTAAAAACTCTTAAGATAAAAACAATTTACTCAATGATTTTTATCCTAGTTCGTTGTTAACGAAACTACTCCAGTCCACCCCCTTAGAGTGATTTACCTCAAATGAGGGTTTAATCCACTAATCAAACTGATTACAATGGTTATCCACTTAGAAAACCTCTAAGTCTTCTAGAGTATACTGATCACAACTTGATCACTCTAGGAATTCACCACTTAGACAACCTCTAAGTCTTCTAGAGTCTACTGATCACACCGATCACTTTAGGAACCTTTTACAATCAATGTATAATAAATGTTTACAAGAGTAAGATTGCTTCTTATCAAGCTATAATCACAACAGTGATATTTCTCTTAAGTTCTAAGCTTAACACTCACTAAATATTACAAGAGTTTGTGAGGTTGAAGATGAAGTTCGAAAGCTTTTGAATTTGACAGCGTTTTGGTATTTTGCGCAAGAGTTGTGTATTCATCTTCCCATCAGAACTTCTATATATAGGCATTTGAGAAGATGATTGTTGGGAGCATTTAATGCTTTGCGTGAATAGTACAACGCTGCATTTAATGTTTCACACTTTTGTCAACTACCTCGAGCCATGCTTTTGCTGCTTTTACTGACTCTGTCTTTTGTAGCTTCTAACGTTCCTTTTGTCAGTCAGAGATTAGACTTAGTAGTCTGTCATCTTGTACAAGCTTCTGAACTCAGATTTGTAGATACAACGTTTGAATATCAGAGTCAAATAGCTTGGTGCAGAGCATCTTCTTATCTTCTGACTTTGAAGAGCTTTAGCGTGATACCAATAAGAACTTCAATGCTTCTGCTTCTGACTTCATGTTCTTCTGATGCTTCATAGTCCATGTTCTGATTCTGCTTGACCATCTTCTGATGTCTTGTCAGAGCGTGTTCTGATGTAGCCATCCAGAACCTTTTGAGCCATAGCTTCTGAGCGCTGAATTTGTGCATACTCTTTATGTATTTCCTGAAATGGAAAATGCCTAGGATTAGAGTATCACATTGTCTTATACAAAATTCATATATAATGTTATCATCAAAACATAGAATATTGATTAGAACAAATCTTGTTCTAACAATCTCCCCCTTTTTGATGATGACAAAAACATATGTAATTGATATGAATTTGTAACCAGAATAACAGATGACAAAAGACAATTACACAGATATAGCATAAGCATATAATTAGAGTGTGTGAATATGTCTCCCCCTGAGATTAACAATCTCCCTCTGAAATTAATACTGGCATAATTTATAAATAAAAGACTTCCCAGAGTATTTCTCCATTTCAGTCGAGACTTTCACTTTGAATAGAACTCCAGAATATTCAGAGCTTCTGCTTCTTGCTTCCATAGGTCAACTTCAGAGCTTTGAATTTCTCTTTGTAATCAATTTGAATCAGAGCATGATTGAATGTATCAGAGCAGCATTGAAATAACAGAGCCTGATTAAAACATATCAAAACTTTCTTCTCGCTTCTGATCTTGAAGCTTTATAGCACTAAGCTTGCTTCAAATCTTTAAGAACATGCCTCTTTAGAAATAAATGCTTTTCTTCATTTATTTGCTTCTCATGTTCAGCTTTGTCCGAATATCATCAATCCTGCAAAAACTATCAAAAACATAGTGTAGCAACCTGCCCTAAAAATTAAGACTTTTAGAGTCGCCACCTATTCTGCCAAGGCGAATAGGAAACCTTTACACAATTACAGAGATTCAGGATAAGATACTATATTCAGGTCGAGGGAAGGTGTTAGGCACCCTTAACCCTTTCCTAAGGTTTTAAGTCTAAGGTACAATTTTATGGCTAAATATACAGGTTTAATAGCTAAGGGAATGAAAAGGGCGAAAAGTGAGATTTGAATTGAATGAGAATTTTGGGGAAGGGGACTCGCCTTGTTACCAAGTGCCTACGTATCTCCTTAGGGAGAATCAGAGTCAAAGTAGTTTGGGGACAGGGTTGTACACCTTTGAATTAGAGTTTGATTTGATATGGTTTGAAGTTGTTTTAAAGGCTTTTTGAGTGGCCTATCGTAGTTTTGAATTTGTGATTTGAAGATGAAAGTGTTTTGAAGTTTGGCGTACAACCCTGATTTAACTTGTACTATTAATCGCGATGATCAATAGGTGTGATCACCATAGTTAACAGATTGAATGAAAGCATTTCTAATTATTCTAATCGATTGATTTGATTATCACTGTTAGCAAATTGATGTGTTTTAATTATTTAATTTGATCGTTACCCCTCATAATCAATAGATTTGATTACGAATAATAACGAATTTGATAAAGGGAAATATGCTAATCATCATAACCAGTAGATTTGGTTAAAACCATTTAGCAAAATAAATGTTATTTTAATTTATATTTGATTTGAATTTAATTAATTAAACAATTGATTATTACCCACCGCGATCAATTAATTTAATCGAAGCGAATAATAAATTAAATCATAATACTTTGGCCAAATGGCCAGTGGGATTGGGCAAACCCTAATGCACTAATAAACTTTCCTAGGGTTTTTCTTTGTGATTTATAATTAAAGATTGATTAAAATTAATTAAATCGAATTAATCGAAGAAATAATCGGGAAAATAATCGGGACAATCCTAATGTTAATTATAGTCCTAATCTTAATTTAATTAAATTCTAATCCTAATTAAAATAAATTTATTTAATCAAACATGAATAATTTATATTTAATCTACATAATAAAATAATGAAATGTCTAGAAAAAACCTGGCTGCGATTACATGTGGCATCTTCTTGAGAGTGTATGGTGAACCTGCATGTTCCTGGGCGTTAGATCTGAATCATAGGAGATCTGATGGTGATGGCTGAAGGTATACCATGGGCTACGTTGAAAGAGAGGCCCTGGATCTGTAAACAAACAATTCACTAAAAATAATATGTGACACCGGGGATCGAACCCGCATCCTGATAGTCACCCATTGAAAGCCATTGCCAGCTGAACCAATCATTCAATTTGTTATTGAATTCGCTACTAAGTAATATATAGGAAAACGTGATTCAATTATGAAATTCAAAAAAAGCAAGTCAAACACCAGGGCCCACACGTATCCGGCCAAAGAATGAGAAGAAGAGAGAGGCTTATGAGAACTTTGACTGGCCAATTAGAATTGGAGGGAGGTGAAGGAATAGTGACCAGCCAATCGTTCCATGCCGAGTATGGTCAACAAATCAAACTCCACTATTCATCATCTTCCCCGCGGGTACCTGCGGATTTGCTTGCAGCGTTACCTGCGGATTTAGTTCCGGATTTTCGTAACTATTGATTCAGAAGCCCCAACCTGCGAAATTCGATCGAGCCAAGGATATAGACCACCCAGATCACTTTAGAAATATGCACTGATCAAGAATATGGTATTAGTTTGGTTCAACAATGGCCATAACCATGAATACGAAAAGCTTGCAGCTTAAGATCTCAACAATGGCCGACGGAAATTCTTACGTTCATAGCCCCCTGCGACCGTCCAGGCACGTCCTAAATGACTAAATAAACATGTTAGTCCGTTCAAACCCGATTGCAACGCGAAAATATGAGCAATTCGAGAATTCGAAAATATGAATAAAGTTGATGATTTCGGTACGTACCTCCCCTATATGGTCAACCTTTTAAAAACACCTGGACTCACCTTAGGATCTCCCAGAAGTGTATTAGAACGCTTGTTAGTCCTTGAATTGCCCTGAAACTATGAATCCAAGCTTGCCCTAGTTTTGTTGATTTTTGTAACTTAGCAAACCCTAGCTCACTTCCTAATTTTCGTCCTCCCCTTGCTTCTGAATCTTTTTAGAATATATATGGCTGCATTAGGGTTGTAATCCTTGAAGAAAAAATTACTCATTAATTGGAAAATGTTTGATTGATTTTTGCATAAAATATTACTATATTGGGCCAATCCTATCTTGTGCAAATTTCCCTTTTAATCTCGGCCATTGGATTAGATTAAATCAAGGGAAAAATTTGATGTACCAATAATATAATTATTTTATGATTTTTATTTGATTTTATTTGAATTTTAAATGATAAAAATCAAATATAAAATGAAATAAATATCATAATAATAATATAAATTGACCATTGGGCCTCCTTTGGACTCAATATCACGTGGTAAAAACAAAAGTTAAGGCCCATTACTTAAAAATACCAAATTCCTCACTTAGGTTTTTTTATGCATTTTCTCAATATCGACCAACTTGTATCTTGCTCAATTTTTATCATTTTGAGGTGTTATTGGACTTCTTGGAAAGCTCAATGAGTCCTCTAAATGACCCTTTTGGTTTCATCTTATTTGAAGCTTCCATGCTCAAGTTATGAGCATTGCCCCAAAAGGTGTTTTTGTTGACTTTTTGGAGGACCTGTAATCTCTTTGACCATTTCTCCAAAATGATGCATTTCTGGCCTTGGCTTGTGAGAGACAAAGTTGTAGAGAATCCAATTTCCTTCATAATAGGCTTTGGTCGGGAAATTTTTGATACTCCATGTCAAAGTTATGACCAATCAAAGTTGAGTTGACTTTTCCTATAAAAAACCCTAATTTGAACCTTTTGAATTTGTTCATTTCTGAGTTTTTATTATTGGATCATGGTCAATATTTAACCAAATGATGGATGTAACCTCACATACTTGATGTTGACCAAAAATCTTGAAGTTTGACTGTATTTTGTATATAGTTGACTTTTAGGTCAACGTAGTCGCTTATTGATCATCTGAGCCATTGAGAGAACAATCATTGGAACTGAAGCTCGACTTTTGACATGGAGGTGCTTTGAGACATATGAGATACCTTGAGATCCATTTGAGGCCTTAGAGATTCAAACTACTTTGATAAAGTGCAAACCCTAGTTTAAGAGGCCCTCGATTAGGAGAATGTTGCTTTGAATAAACCCTTGAACCTTGAGTCATTGAAGATGAAATGAGGAGGGCAAATTTTGGGGTATGACACATAGAACTTGCAAATAATGTTAGAAATGTTGAGACTTAATCCCAGCAACTGATATAATAAACCAAGTCAATTATCATGTTTCTCCCCCTTTTTGTTATAACATCAAAAAGCATAAAGATTCAGATGAAAAACGACATATAGAGAAAAGATAATATTTCATTGATTAACAAAATATCAGAAGATAGAAACATATGCAAGTCAAAGCAGATGCAAGAAACAAAGAAAACAACTAAGACCAAAGACAGACTACGACGGGCCAAGCTTATTAGCTAACATGGCCAGAAGGTTCTTGATCTCAGTAGTGTCTTCCTTCTGATTCTTCATAAAAGATCTGAATTCTTCATGAGTATCCTCATGCTTGTCCAAACGAGTAGCCAGATCAGCTTGATTCTGTTGGAGAGCCTTCATAGTGTTTATCAAAACAGAGGTAGAAGGTCCAGCAGAAGAATCATCAAAGCTATTATCCATGACAGGAGGATTCTCAGCATTTGCTTCAACCATGAGAACATCATCTTGATTTTCCTAAGCAGGAATTTTCTCAGCAGGATGATTCTCAACATCAGCTTCAATCATAGAAGCATTTTCAGCATACACAGGAGCAGGAATCTCAGCATCTGGATTTTCAAGAGCCAGAAGAATGTCAGCCAGATTTTCTGGAGGTGTTGGAGCAACCCGTTCTGATGGATATTCAACAACAGGATATACCATAGTTGGTGCTTTAGCAGAGAGATTCTCCCTTAACCAGTTAAATATAGACTGAAAGTCTCCAGTCAGAACGTTGTTATGAGGCTTCCACACAACCAAAGCCAAAGGATGCACTTCTCTAAACTCATCAACAGATTCCTTCTCTTCAAGAGATTTCCAGCTTCTGATAGGATAGAAGTAACTTTCTTCATATTCCCTTAGAATTCCAGAAGGACCAGGAGCTTCTACTTCACAGGCTTTCTGAAGCTTCAGAAAGTCAGAATTAAGCTCTCTTCTGAAAGCTCTCCAGAGATTCCTAGTTGCGATATAATCCGTCCTGGCATTATGTGCTACCTTCAAGGCTTCTAAACCTGTCTGTACCTTAAGCTTAAGAAATTCAAAACTAACACCATCAGAAAGTTCAGGGTTAGGGGTTTTGAATTTGGTGGTTGAGGAATCTGGGTTTAGAATGAAGTAGGGTTCAGATTCTCTGGAAAATAAAACAGAGGTGAAGGAGGAGGTCAAAGATGATGAAGAATCTGCGGTGGAGGTAGTTGAAGGATCAATGAGAGGCGAGATTGTAGAGGTAATGGATGTGGTTGAGAAAACATTTCCAGAAGGGACTTGGGGGATAAGAAGAGGTTCAGAAAAACTAGGGCAAGGATTTTGAGTGGTTGTGGAGGAGGTTGGAATAACAGAAGGAGGTGGTTTTTTCTGAGAAGGAGGGTCACAGATAGAATGTAAACTAGAAGTGTCTACATTATCAATTTCTTGTATAATCTTCTGAATCTGTTTAGAAGTTCTGGGTAATTTCAGGGATTCTGTTGATGTTTGTTCAGAATTAGCATTAATAGGTACATAATCAGAATTAGCAGTACCTGAAGACTTCTTTTGTTTCTTAGCATTCTTAGGACCAGGTCCTTCTTCTGTGACCTTTCTCTTCAGCTTCTTCTCTTTCTTCTTTTTGTCCTTCCTTCTTAACTCATCCAAAGATGGAAGAGTTCTGCCACGAATCCAAGCAGGATCAATAGTAGTTTGTGTTCTAACGCATGATTTCAGAAGGCGTTTAATTGATTTGTCTAGTTCCTTTTTTAACATATGAGAGAAACTAACAACAGGAGTCCTTCTGGTGAGAATATCTGGAAACGCTTTTGGAGGAGTGTTTACCTTCTCAATCAAATGCACTCTTCTAAGAGACTGAGCATTAAGAATACTCCCACGAGTAGCAGACAGATTGTGAGAAGAGCCTTCTGCTCTCGAGGTCTCTAACAAACCACTCTCAGTCAGAACATCTAATATCATTCTTCCAAAAGGAATAGCATTTTTCTTGAACTGATACTTCTTGCGTTCTTCGTCCCTTGATTCTTCAACATTTGTCTTCAGATGCTGAAACAGAATGTGAGGGAGATTTACTCTCATGCCTTTACCAATGCAGAACAAAATATACTTCTGATCTTGATTGATGTAGGTAGTAGAGCTAGATGGTCTTCTATGATAGAGAGATCCCAGAATGATCTTAGCCCATACTCTATAGGGAGGCTTCAAATCAGTAGTGTATGGAGAGGAAGTTCCAAAAGAGAACAACTCACGATCAACCTTATCCCAATCAGTTCTTCCTGCAAGAGCTCCAGTAACTCCATTTAAACCTTCAAGACCATATAGTTTTCGTAACAGTTTTTCAGTTACAACAACCTCATGCCCTAACACGAAGGAGACGATAGCAGTTGAAGTAACAGTGGCATGTGTCCAGAATTCCTTAACCAAGTCAGGATAAACTGGGCCAACCAAACGTTCAAAAAATTTTCCACCCTTGTACCAGTATACCAATTTTGATTTTGAAATTATGAGCCAGAAGATTTTCAAATCCACCATAGTTTCACAAAGGACCTCTAGTTCGTTGTAAGGAATTGAACACGACTTCAAAGGAGAGTTTGCAGATTTCTTTTGATGAACATGTTGTGAAGATGAAACCTTGCGTTAAATATTAAGAAGAAGTAGCCATAGATACACACTGAGATTTCTGGTTTTGAAACTAGGGTTTATGAATGCAGAGAAAAAGACGCAACAAATGCAAGAGATATAGCGAAAATGAGTGAAAGGAGATGAAATGTACATGAGATGCGTTTATATAAGCACGGATGTGAAATAATATGCATTAAGATTCTGAATGAGACAAATTACATGATTTGAATCAAAAACACAATTAATGTTAAATAACGTTAGGAGAGAGAATATAATATCTGAAATGATTTGCACAGTTACCTAGGGCGGCGTCTAATCAACTTCACGCACGCTTGTTCCTTTAGAGTGAACACGTGTTCATCATCTGGAATAGCTAGTGACAGTTGTTTAGCTTTAAAAGGAATTCTGAATCAACTTAGATAATGAAACGATAGTAATAACAGAATCAGAGCATCTAATTGATCTACAATATCAGAACATCTTATAAGAAAATAAAAGAATCATTTCACATCTAATCCATACGTCAGATCTTCTCATCTTTTCACTCTGGACATAAATCCATACTGATATTCTTCAGAATGAACTTAAACCTATCTTCAGCAAGGGGTTTTGTAAAGATATCATCCCATTGATGGTGTGTATCCACAAAGTTTAAAGAAAGAACACCCTTATGAACATAGTCCCTAATGAAATGATGCTTAATCTCAATATGTTTAGCTTTGGAATGTAATATTGGATTTTTATATAAATAAATAGCAGAAGTATTATCACAGAAGATAGGAATGTTACTCTCATATATCTGATAATCTTCTAACTGACTCTTCATCCAGAGCATCTGTGTACTACATCCAGCAGCAGCAACATATTCTGCTTCTATTGTAGAGAGGGCAGTTGTAGCTTGCTTTTTGCTGTACCAGGAGATCAAATGACTTCCAAGAAATTGACAACTTCCAGAAGTACATTTTCTTTCAACTCTATCTCCAACATAATCAGCATTACAATATCCTACTAAGTTGTATTCTTCAGATCTTCTATAGACTAAACCAACATTAGTAGTACCTTTCAGATACCTCAGAATTCTCTTAACAACAGTTAAGTGAGATTCTCTAGGATCTGATTAGAATCTTGCACACAGACAAACACTGAATAATATATCAGGTCTAGAAGCAGTAAGATATAGAAGAGATCCAATCATACCTCTGTAGAGCTTCTGATGTACCTTCTTACTTACCTCATCTTTACCTAAGATACACGTTGGATGCATAGGAGTCTTTGCTTCTTTGCTTTCTGAAAGATTAAAGTTCTTTAGAAGTTCTTTCACATACTTGGTCTGATGAACATAAGTTCCTTCAGAAGTTTGATTGATCAGGATCCCAAGAAAATACTTGAGTTCTCCCATCATGCTCATTTCAAACTCTGCCTTCATAGACTTAGCAAACTCATTTCCAAGTGTAGCATTAGAGGTTCCAAAGATAATATCATCAACATATATTTGTCAAATTAAAATATCCTTCTTGAAAGTTTTACAGAAGAGAGTTGTATCCACTTTTCCTCTAGTGAAACCATTATCCAGAAGGAAAGAACTTAATCTTTCATACCAAGCTCTAGGAGCTTGATTCAGTCCGTATAATGACTTCTTTAGTTTAAAAACATGATCTGGAGACTTAGAGTCTTCGAAACCAGGAGGTTGGTGGACATAGGCTTGTTCATCTATATAACCATTTAAGAAGACACTTTTAACATCCATCTGATACAGAGTGATGTTGTTCTGAGTGGCAAAAGAAATTAATAAGCGAATAGATTCTAACCTGGCCACTGGTGTAAATGTTTCAGTATAGTCAATACCTTCTTGCTGACTATAGCCCTGAGTGTTGCACCCCAAAATTTGCCCTCTTTCTCTTAGCTATAAGTTATCAACGACGTTTATTTCGTCGTTCAGAAATTGAAGAAAAATATTTTAAAGAGTCTCCTTTAGAATTACAAGCTAAGGACTATGTTTCAAGGTGTCCTTTGGGGTCATGAATCAAGTTGTTTATTCTTATGCTTGCACACATCTATGGGGATATCATGTATGCTCGTTGCTTGAGTTTGAAGACATAGATTACAATTGGTGCAAGATAAGATGATTCGGATGTGGAAAATTCAAAGAATTCCGAATTCAAATTTGTGTTCGAGATTAATTGATTGGATTCAAGTTCTTAAGCTCATGATTTGTCTAAGAGTTTGTTTAAACTTGTTAAAAATGAAAGGTTCTTTCACATGTTTTGATATGCAAGTCTCAACGTTCAAATTCATTCAAATTGCTTGCAAGATTCATCCATTCAAATTCAAGAAAAGCCCATTCAAACTTTTACAAAATTACAACAAGAAAAAACTCAAGAGTCCAATTCATTACATATCCATACACAAATTCGTACGATATTAAAAAGTTACATAAAAAAAAACCATATACAATAACACAAAGGCAACCAACTGGCAATTGAACTCCAAAACCGATCCTACAACATGAAGGAAAATAAACCAAACCGCATCAGCATAGACCGGTTCAATTAAAAAAAAAGACTCTAATTGAAATTGGAGAAAAATTCAATACACAAAAGGAGGAAGGTAACAGAAAGATCGTAAAAAACTCTCGGAACCGCTTTTTTTCCAATCACGCTCAAGAACTCAGTTTTTAGAACTCTCTCGATCCATTCATCAACAAAAAACTCAGAGAACAGAAAACTGAAAAGGAGAAAAAACAGAATCGATAACAGAAAAAGAGAATTGAAAAGAGAAGGGAGCTCAACTTGAAAAAAATGGTGACAAACTTTTGGAAGCAATCTTGAACTCACTCCTGATTCATCTCTCTCCGAGAATCTTCATACAATCGGGAACCCTCCCTTTTTCTTCGGAGATAACCAAAAACTTCTTGAATCTCTCTCTAATTTTTCAATCATCTTCACTCACCTCCAAGAATTCACCACCTTCAACTTTCACGGATCCAATCTCTTCACTGAAAAATCTTCACCTCTTGAAACTCTCTTCCTTCACTCTTCGATCTCGATTGTGTTCTTCACTGTAATTTCAGCTCGCTTCGATCTTCATCGACTCCGCAATCCGATCTCCATCAATCTTCAACAAGCTTCAAGAAGCTCTTCATCACGCTGCACAAAAACAACATCGCACAATTCACGATTCAACAAATTCAAAATCAATCCTCAGAGCACAATCACCGCCTTGGAATTCATCATCAACCTGCAAACTTCAAGAACGTGACAATAATCATCATCCAATCCTTCTGCAATCACAAGAAAACTCTAAAAAAACGGTTACAGAAAAATCTTCATCAATCCACTTCATAAGCAACGACGATCAACAAGCTTCAACGATCTCTTCACCTTCGATCTGCAACAAGAAAAATGACAGAGAGTTAATCTCACATTGTTATCGACAATATCAGATTCGAAACCGCGAAGAAGAAGAGAAAGTATAAACTCCTCTCCGTAGTTGATTGATGCGTATGCGTTTTTGTTGCTCCATTTCGGGGATTCCGAAAGAAGTGACTCGAAATCGGAGAGAAGAGGGAATCGAGAGGAGAGCGATCAGAGTGAGGAACGAGAGCCACCGGTGTTGTGATTATCACGATGCTGTTGTAGTTCTTCATCGGAGAATCGGAGACGAACAACATGAGAGATATTCGAGAGAGAATCGGAGACGAACAACATGAGAGCGAGATCGAGAGAGCGCCTCTGCGATTTGATCAGAGAGAGAGAGGTCCGGCTGCTGTTGGTCTTGGACGTGAAGAGAGGAAGGAGATAATCTGATAAGCCACAAGACAAAGTAACCCTAATCCCTTTTTACTCTTCTGATTAGTGTTTTTTTTGTTTAGTGAGATTTAATTGGAAATTAATATAATTCTGATGTGATTAACATATTAATTAACTTGGAGATTGAATAAGTCTGAAGTAATAATCGAATCATAGAAATCTGAATTGGATCAAAAATTTGGTGAGATAGTCCCTGGGCCTTCAACTATTGCGCTCCACAGATATCCATAAGCCCATGTTGCACTTTTTTTTTTTGTTATAAAATCTGAATCTTAAAAAATGCTGGACAAAGATATTTCTTGGGCCTCTCTTTGGCTGGGCCCTACGCCCTTTTTCCTATCTGCACCACTGCATTCAATACTAAGCACTCCCTGTTTCTTATCTCTTATCATTAGAATTAGAATTGTTTTCCTTAATTTCTTTGCATAATAAAATGACATAAAAACATGTACTATTTTCCGTGTTAGATTTAATATTTTGTACATAGTTTTGTTCTATTGTTTTAGATAAAAATGCCATGAAAAATAATATTCTTGTTAGATTTTGTTCTTAGAATTTAATTAGAATTTTACCTCTATTTTGTTTCATAATCCGATTAAGCGACTTTGTTCGCGTTTTCTTGTTATTTCTAATAAGTGTGCTAGCTTGTGCAAGGTACTTTTAGAGAGTTCGATTGGGATTCAATTGCTTTGTGTTCCACTTTATTTATGGGACACGAACTTATTCCTGATCTCTCATCCATTAAGATGTATTCCTGTATTGTCTGAATTGTATCTCTTGCAGGTTGCTTGTGTGGTTGTGTTTGATACGCACCACATAGCGGTTATGATTTATTTTCACACCGCATCGCTTTGACGCTTATGCTGGACTCCTGGCTCTGCTGGATGTTAGATTACGTGAAGTTTCTTAGCTCTGCTCGCGTTGCTAGCTCACTACGGATTTGCTATCCGCTCGGTATCCCCTTTGTCCTTTTTACTCTTTCGCGCACCATACCTTGCCATGAGAAGTAGGTTAGGCATGCAGCATCATATTTGCCATGAGAAGTAGGACCTAGACATTCATCTGGCCAAGCCCTCGAAAGAGGCTCTGTTTTTGTTTGTTTATCATTCCTTGCTTCTTTCTTTTTTACTTTCAGCCTGTCTCGGGTGGCTTTCCCCGTTGACAATAGCTTCGGGTGGCTTTCCCCGTTAGCTAACAGTCCGTGGTGTCCCTGTCTCGGGTGGCTTTCCCCGTTGACAGTAGCTTCGGGTGGCTTTCCCCGTTAGCTAATAGTTTGTGGCGTACCTGTCTCGGGTGGCTTTCCCCGTTGACAATAGCTTTGGGTGGCTTTCCCCGTTAGCTAAGAGTCGGTAGTGTATCTATCTCGGGTGGCTTTCCCCGTTGATAGTAGCTTCGGGTGGCTTTCCCTGTTAGCTAAAGCACTTCCCCTGTCCCCATGTCACTACTTCGGTAGTATGCTTGCTTTACGAGCCGAGCTCGTTTGTGTGCTGTGTAACGCCCAGGAAAATAAGTATATGCTTAATTTGGACGTTTGTGACGTGTATTGGAATTTTACCGTTTTTGGGGTCGTTTCAGTCGGTATTAGTTCAGGATGGCGGACTAATATTTAATTGAGGGTTTTCATATTTTTGGTACTGGAAATATCATTAAGGTAATATTCCGCGTCTTGGGGCGTTTGAACGATATTTGAGCGTAGGGGCATTTTGGTCATTTCCGCGGGATAGATATTTTCTTTATAAGAAAGAAATATTGTGAGAAAGGAAAGAGAATGGAAAGAAAAAGAAGAGAAGGAAAGAAGAGAGAAAGGAGAAGAAGGAAAAGAGGAGGAAAAAGTGGAGATTGGTGGATTCTCGACCGATTCGAGTTCCGATCGTTGCTATAGCAAGGTAAGGGGGTGAATCTAATTTATCTTGGATGTATGATTCTTATAGTCTTGTTCTTGTTTGTGTTCTTGTTCTTCTTGTTCCAATTTCCACAATTTTCTTGTGTGGTCTTTGTTTGATTTAACTTTGTTTGAGAATGATTGTATGATGATTAAATGATATCCTTGTTGTGTTATGGTGATTGATCATGTTTGTTTTCCATTTCTATGGCTTGATTGAAGTTGGAGAAAAAGTTAGGTTTTGAGAAATATTAATGAATCAACCATGAAATTTGGATGTTATGTTGTTTATATGGTATGTATGTGTTGTATTGGTGTTATAATGATGTTTTGGAGTGGTTTTGGTGGGTATAAGGGGCTTGAGACAGTTCTGTTCGTGTTGGGATTTTTCTGGTTTTCCTCAGGCCCGCTGAGCGGAGTTTTCGTTGGTCCGTTTCTGGAATTTCCGCTTAGCGGCCCGCTGAGCCCGCTGAGCGGCCAACAGCATTTTCGGTTTTTCCAAAACTTCGTAACTCTTGAACCGTAACTCCGATTTTGTCGCCGTTCGAAGCGTTGGAAAGCTAACGCAATGAACTATACTATTATCTAATTAAATGATTCATAGTATGTAGTATCCCATTATTTTTATTAGGATCAAGTGATGAGTTGTGTAGTGTGTTCAATTATCCAAACTTTGAAACCTTGTAACTTTTGATCCGTAGCTCCGTTTCGTACGCCGTTCGAAGTGTTAGGAAGCTAGTTGGATGTTTTATATGATAGCATAGGCTTGGTTAGCTTGTTATGAATTGGTTATGAGGTGTTGTTGATGAAAACACATAATTGTTTATATGCGCGATATGTTTGGTAAATAATCATAGTGCTTGGTTGCAATTGTTAATGATGTAGGATGTAGTAGTAATTGGTTGATTTTCATAAATGGTTTTGTGAACTAGTACATGATAAATCATGATGATGTGTTGTGTGAATGTTATCGTATTGGTATGAGGTATGTGATTAATTATCGATAACATGAGATCATGTTCATATGTGTTATGTATTAATGAATGTTCATTCTTGATATGTGACGATGTTTGGTTGTTTGTTGTTAACATGTTGTGTGGCCTTATGGCAAGTAATTGTTGTTATGAGAATGATGTATTGATGGAGTTGTGGGCCAATGTCCAATATTAATTTGATGTGATGCAATTATGCGATCATTTATGCCGATGTGGCTAGTATGTTTTGACGGTGAATGTGTGCTGTGTGCTTATTAATGCCTGTGTGGTAATTATGGTGTGATGTGATTGATAACGATGTTATTAATTGGTGATGTATCCTTTTGGATAGAATATAAACGGTGTAACGTGGGTATGTGACCGTGTTATATTGTTGATGATGTTGTTGTCGTGTAATAGAGTCATATATTTGCACAGCATAACATTTCATTACGTTAATGGCGGAATGCTATTAGCAGGTGGCCTGTATTGGCAATTATTACCAGTGGGGGCTTAATGCTCGGTAAAAAGGTGTATTTGCCCTAGTGGCAAGAGGTCATCAGTGGGGGCTAAATGCTCGATGACGTTTAGTCGTAGCTTGATGCTCGACAAAGGTGTATTTTCCTTAGGGAAAGAAGTCCCAGCATAATGCTCGGCAAAGGTGTATTTGTCATAATGACAAGGGAGTTTTACTCCGGATTTGGTACCACATGCATATGCATAGTCGAGTCTCATTCATCATTGTCTGTCTTTATAATTTATGTTATCATTCATGTGTCAAATTACTTATATATTGATTGTGGTTGAATGAGTGGATTACTTTGTTGTATGATTCTTGATGATACTTGTTGGCATTACTATAATTGTCATGCTTTCATTATGAATTATATTCTCACCCTTCTGCTGATTTGATGCTTGAGTGGCATCCTGCAGATTAGCCGCTTTGGAAGTCTTTTGGAAGAGGTAGTTCTCCAGTCGGTCTTGTCAGTTGCTCTGATACGTAACACCGGGGAGTCGGGAGTCTGTTGTTATTTATTTATATATGACTCTTTGAACATGTATATGTGATAATGTGTTGATGTGCATTGTAAACACTTTATTTTGGAAAACTCCTCTTTGATAGTGAGAGCTATACGTATATATATATATATATGTTCATATCTTCCGTGTGTTATGTATCGTTTTATTGGCAGGTGTTGTATGCTTTTGACATCGCTGATGTCCGTTTGTTTTCTAGGTGTTTGTTTGGTTACTTAGTGTAACATCCTAATTGTGTTGTATGAAATTTTAAATACTCTGATATTTTCTTGCCTAAATGCTTTGGGTAGAATTGGGGTGTTACATTAGTGGTATCAGAGCAGGTCGGTCTGTCCGGCCAGTGTTGTCTAATGTTGTTTAATTCCTCAGTACGTGATAAGTGTGTGGAGCACTGTCAGTACTTGTTGTGCCTCTAGTCGGATGTATGCAGGAGTGGTTTGAAGCTAAGTGGGGGAGAAGATATGCTTCTCGGATATGTTTCAGTTGCAAGTTGTTAGTATGCTATTGAGGGCAGCAGTACTAGTGTTGTTGGAATTTGTTGTTTTCTGAAGTGAAGGCGACTTGGACTTAAGACTTCGGTTGTTAATCGAGTTGGAGTGTCTCGGAGTAGATGTTGGTTAATTCTAAGGAATGGAATTTAGAGAGTTGTGATGCTCTAACGCTACTGATGGACTATGAAGTTGTTGTTTGAGTAGCCTTGTGTGAAGTGTCGTTGTTGGATCAATGATTAAGGAAAGTATCGTGGTAGACCTTGTTGTAGGAGTTATTGACGTTGTTGGAAATGTTCTGAAACTCGAGTGAGAATTAGGAGTACGAAGAGTTGAGTAGGATCTCGGGAATTTTATTCTTAAGATTTGTTAGAAGTGTTTTGGTACGTAGCTACAAGATGTCGGGTTGGCTGGTTCAGATGATCTTGAGAGATTTGTGAATTATAGAATCATAGTGCTTCTGTGCTATGAGCAAAAGTTGGAAAAGAATATTATTAATGTTGGTACTGATAGTTTATACTCTATTATGATTATCGGCTACCTATTGACAAATTGAGGACTTGATCACCCTTAATCTCTTGTTGATAGTAGACGGGATCGTATTGGACGTGATAGGCTTATCTGACTAGTTTGATAATATTGGAAGTGAATGAGTCGGTGCAAGGTGGTACGACGTTGTTTATGTTGTCGACGATTTTAGATGTCCTTGAGAAAGAGCAATTGTGGGAATTGCGGATAGTTGTGCATTTGTATAAGTGTTTCTTGAAGGTTTCATTGATTCATCGTCGAAAAGAGGAATTTCGTCTTGGAGTTCTATTTTGACGGATTTAGTTCCTAGAACTATTGTTGTGTCGAGGGTTCCGTATCGGATGTCATCTTTTGAGTTGAAAGAGTTGAGGAGTCAACTTAAGGATTTTCTTGAGAAGAGGTTTGTTCGTTCGAGTGTGTCGCCGTAAGGTGCATGTGTTTTGTTGGTTAAGAAGGAAGGTTATATGAGGCTTTGTGTCGATTTTAGACAATTGAGAAAAGTGACAATTAAGGAAAAGTATCCACTTTTGAGGATTGATATTTTGATGGATCAAATTGGTTTGAGCTTGTTTGTTTTGCAAGTTTGATTTGAGGTATGGGTATCATCAGTGTGAAGATGGTCATGCTAAGTACTTGAGAATTGTTTTATCCGTGTTGGGAGGAAGAAGTTGTTTGCTAAGTTTCCTTATGTGAGTTTTTGGTTGAGTGAAGTGAATGTTCAAGGGGTAAGTGGTGGTTTATGCTTTTATGCGAGTTAAGATTTTTGAAAGGATTTATCTGTCACAAGATTTAGAGTTGGCAGTTGTTATTTCTGTTTGGGAAATTTGAAGGCACTAATTATTCGGATCGAGATTTGTGTGTGTAAGTGACTACAAGAGTTTGAAGCATTCGTTTGATCAGAACGAGTTGAATATGAGAAACCATTGCATATGTCTATGTGGATGATTCGAGTATTGTGATTGTTGAACAGTTGTGAGATTTGATTTTGGTTCGTAAAGTGACTTCTTCAAGTGTTGAGCTTTATATGTGAAAGCTTACTTAAGGTATTCTTGATGAGATTAGAAAAGGTCAGGAATCGGATTTGAATGGATTAACTGATGGAAGTACTGGCGAGTGGTATGTTGATAAAGATGTTTGTTGGATTGTTTGTTTGCATGGTGTTTCGGAAGGTATTGTTCAGATTGAGATCCGAGGTTTATTTCTGAAATTTTGATAGGGTTCACAAAGTACTTTGGGTACGAAGTTGCGTTTGAGTTTGGCGTATCATCCTCAAACGGATGGTCAGACTGAGAGGACGGTTTGGTCACTTAAGGATCTATGAGGGCTTGTGTTGTGAAACAAGGATGTGTTTGGATTAGCTTTTTGTCTTTGATTGGATAATACAAAGACTTTTGTCTGGTGTGCAAGCTGACACAGCAGATTAAGAGGTTGAGTATGTTAAGAGAGAACAATGAGTTTCTGGTGAATACTAGAAAAGAGCTGGAAGTTGGTTATGAAATTGGTAAATCTGTTTGTTGTGGGAAATTAGAGTGCGCATCGGAAGCGTGAAATGACACGGTTCGTATGTGTATGAATTGTTAAAGTTCAAATTGTGGACAGTGGATGTGGTAGGAATTATAAGACCACCAGATGTTTTGGTTACATGTTTGACTGCTATGTCTTGGCATGGTTATTTGGATGTTGTGCGACCGGGTTGTTGTCTGTGTCTTGATTAATTCTTGTGTTTTGGTGTTAGTCAATGAGTGCATTGTATGGGCATTGCATCTCGTTGTCGTTGTTGTGTTTTGGTTGTTTTGCTTTTAGCAAGAGTGATTTGTTGTTGGTGCTGATTGTGCCGTTGCTTTCGTGGCTTGATAGTTGGTTAGTCGGAGGCGAGAGCGTATCCAAGTTTGTTTGTGTTTGGGATATTTCCGAGGACGGAAATCTTCTAAGTGGGGGAGAGTTGTAACGCCCAGGAAAATAAGTATATGCTTAATTTGGACGTTTGTGACGTGTATTGGAATTTTACCGTTTTTGGGGTCGTTTCAGTCGGTATTAGTTCAGGATGGCGGACTAATATTTAATTGAGGGTTTTCATATTTTTGGTACTGGAAATATCATTAAGGTAATATTCCGCGTCTTGGGGCGTTTGAACGATATTTGAGCGTAGGGGCATTTTGGTCATTTCCGCGGGATAGATATTTTCTTTATAAGAAAGAAATATTGTGAGAAAGGAAAGAGAATGGAAAGAAAAAGAAGAGAAGGAAAGAAGAGAGAAAGGAGAAGAAGGAAAAGAGGAGGAAAAAGTGGAGATTGGTGGATTCTCGACCGATTCGAGTTCCGATCGTTGCTATAGCAAGGTAAGGGGGTGAATCTAATTTATCTTGGATGTATGATTCTTATAGTCTTGTTCTTGTTTGTGTTCTTGTTCTTCTTGTTCCAATTTCCACAATTTTCTTGTGTGGTCTTTGTTTGATTTAACTTTGTTTGAGAATGATTGTATGATGATTAAATGATATCCTTGTTGTGTTATGGTGATTGATCATGTTTGTTTTCCATTTCTATGGCTTGATTGAAGTTGGAGAAAAAGTTAGGTTTTGAGAAATATTAATGAATCAACCATGAAATTTGGATGTTATGTTGTTTATATGGTATGTATGTGTTGTATTGGTGTTATAATGATGTTTTGGAGTGGTTTTGGTGGGTATAAGGGGCTTGAGACAGTTCTGTTCGTGTTGGGATTTTTCTGGTTTTCCTCAGGCCCGCTGAGCGGAGTTTTCGTTGGTCCGTTTCTGGAATTTCCGCTTGGCGGCCCGCTGAGCCCGCTGAGCGGCCAACAGCATTTTCGGTTTTTCCAAAACTTCGTAACTCTTGAACCGTAACTCCGATTTTGTCGCCGTTCGAAGCGTTGGAAAGCTAACGCAATGAACTATACTATTATCTAATTAAATGATTCATAGTATGTAGTATCCCATTATTTTTATTAGGATCAAGTGATGAGTTGTGTAGTGTGTTCAATTATCCAAACTTTGAAACCTTGTAACTTTTGATCCGTAGCTCCGTTTCGTACGCCGTTCGAAGTGTTAGGAAGCTAGTTGGATGTTTTATATGATAGCATAGGCTTGGTTAGCTTGTTATGAATTGGTTATGAGGTGTTGTTGATGAAAACACATAATTGTTTATATGCGCGATATGTTTGGTAAATAATCATAGTGCTTGGTTGCAATTGTTAATGATGTAGGATGTAGTAGTAATTGGTTGATTTTCATAAATGGTTTTGTGAACTAGTACATGATAAATCATGATGATGTGTTGTGTGAATGTTATCGTATTGGTATGAGGTATGTGATTAATTATCGATAACATGAGATCATGTTCATATGTGTTATGTATTAATGAATGTTCATTCTTGATATGTGACGATGTTTGGTTGTTTGTTGTTAACATGTTGTGTGGCCTTATGGCAAGTAATTGTTGTTATGAGAATGATGTATTGATGGAGTTGTGGGCCAATGTCCAATATTAATTTGATGTGATGCAATTATGCGATCATTTATGCCGATGTGGCTAGTATGTTTTGACGGTGAATGTGTGCTGTGTGCTTATTAATGCCTGTGTGGTAATTATGGTGTGATGTGATTGATAACGATGTTATTAATTGGTGATGTATCCTTTTGGATAGAATATAAACGGTGTAACGTGGGTATGTGACCGTGTTATATTGTTGATGATGTTGTTGTCGTGTAATAGAGTCATATATTTGCACAGCATAACATTTCATTACGTTAATGGCGGAATGCTATTAGCAGGTGGCCTGTATTGGCAATTATTACCAGTGGGGGCTTAATGCTCGGTAAAAAGGTGTATTTGCCCTAGTGGCAAGAGGTCATCAGTGGGGGCTAAATGCTCGATGACGTTTAGTCGTAGCTTGATGCTCGACAAAGGTGTATTTTCCTTAGGGAAAGAAGTCCCAGCATAATGCTCGGCAAAGGTGTATTTGTCATAATGACAAGGGAGTTTTACTCCGGATTTGGTACCACATGCATATGCATAGTCGAGTCTCATTCATCATTGTCTGTCTTTATAATTTATGTTATCATTCATGTGTCAAATTACTTATATATTGATTGTGGTTGAATGAGTGGATTACTTTGTTGTATGATTCTTGATGATACTTGTTGGCATTACTATAATTGTCATGCTTTCATTATGAATTATATTCTCACCCTTCTGCTGATTTGATGCTTGAGTGGCATCCTGCAGATTAGCCGCTTTGGAAGTCTTTTGGAAGAGGTAGTTCTCCAGTCGGTCTTGTCAGTTGCTCTGATACGTAACACCGGGGAGTCGGGAGTCTGTTGTTATTTATTTATATATGACTCTTTGAACATGTATATGTGATAATGTGTTGATGTGCATTGTAAACACTTTATTTTGGAAAACTCCTCTTTGATAGTGAGAGCTATACGTATATATATATATATATGTTCATATCTTCCGTGTGTTATGTATCGTTTTATTGGCAGGTGTTGTATGCTTTTGACATCGCTGATGTCCGTTTGTTTTCTAGGTGTTTGTTTGGTTACTTAGTGTAACATCCTAATTGTGTTGTATGAAATTTTAAATACTCTGATATTTTCTTGCCTAAATGCTTTGGGTAGAATTGGGGTGTTACATGCTGCATTTGCATTAATTACTGCTTCAGTAGTTTGTTTGTTTTTCGAGCTCCGATTGTATGCTATATCTTTGTGATGCTTGTTCACTATCTTCTTATCTGCTATGCCTGTTGGCATGATATCTTTGTGATGCTTGTTCACTATCTTCTTATCTACTATGCCTGTTAGTATGATATCTTTGTGATGCTTGTTCACACACTTGCACATGTATGCCTGTTACATGTTGTTTGCGATGCCTATTCGCGTTATCACTTGTGATGCCTGTTCACATACTCACATTCGTGTATGCCTGTTACATGTTTGTTTTTTGTTTGCGATGCATGTTCGCATGTTCTTATTTGTGATGCCTGTTCACATGCCATGTTTGCTAGGATCTTTGTGACGCTCCTTGTTTGCATGCTCCCTTAGGGTGTTCGGTTCCGTTTCTCTAGGAGACGCGAATTGAGATAGAAACAGAAACTTTTGAGCCGAACTACGGTGCTCTGATTTCTCCATTGCACGTTGGAGGTACGTAGGCACAGGGTACGAACACCCTAGCGAGCGAACTTTTCTTTTTTTGTTGTTTTGTTCGAATTTTTCCTTCATCTTGTTTGCCTTCTATTTGCTTTTTTTCCTTTATCCTGTATATCTTCCGTTGCATGTTTTTCTTAGCACATAGCATGTTACACACACACACACACCCTTAGATTAGAAAATTAGCAAGAATGGATCCTGTGGAGTACCACAGACGTGAGGGGTGCTGATACCTTCCCCTCATGTAACAGACACCCTTACCCTTTCTCTGAGACCATTTCTTGTTATTTGGTTTTCTTCGATATTTTCCATTCCTTATAGTAGGATAAATAGATGTTCGATGGCGACTTCATTGTTTTGCTTCGATGAGTTTTCCAGTTGCTTCAGCTGGCGACTTCACTGGGGACTCTTGAGTGTTGTTCCTAGTTCTTGTTTGATTTCTATTCTGTGGTTGATTTGTGTGTTTACTGCTAGCATCATTGTATATACTGCTTGCATGCATTTGTACCTATGTGTTTACCTCTTTCCATATTCTGGATATACTGCTGTGTTGGTTGTTTTTTTGGCGGGCGGGATGTTACTGTGAGGTAAAAGGTCCATTACCCAGACCAAGTATACATTTAGATTAGTGTGGATAGTTATGTTGGCTCTCGTGGCGCCTGACACGTTGAGTTGGCATAACATACCACAACCAGGAGAGGACTCGGTGAGGTGATCTCTGTCCGGCATGCTTATATCCAGAGGCAGGCGCTCTCATTGTTTGTTCGAAATTCCTGGCGACCATTAGGGACATCCTGCGTGTGTTTAGGATTCCTACCTGTGAGGTTTGGGATGGGACAGGAAACCTTGGCTCCTACATACCATTTGCTTCTTCAGAGTTGAGGTCAGACCTTTATTTGGTCTGTTCTCATTGTGCCCGATATTTTGGTATTCTTAAACAACGACGGAGCTTTGATCCTGTTACTTTTGGTTCTATGTACAACGGAAGTGCTACTATCAGCGGTTAATTGGTTCTTGTTGTTCTGATACTGTGCCGAATCTTTGAACCTGTGCCGTGTGATTTTGCGGCAGTCCAGATATATCCAATATTGTGGTTTCCATTATTTTGCATCATTGCATATTTACTTTTGAGAATGATGTACAAAAAATAAATGGCATACGTGTTCCTGGAATCATATCTTTAAGCCTCGTATCGAACATTTCCATCTCTTGCTTGCTAAAAATTCAAAACACGAGGATTCCTTGGAAATTGAACGAACACGGCATTGCATCCATATCATGCATCCCAAATATCTCATACATACAGGCGTTCAGGATCGAGGATCTCTTTTTCAGACTTTGTACTTTCACCAGACTCAGAGACTTGATTTGTTCTTATTATGTGTTCAAAGATGAGTCATGAAACAACTTTATGGGGAATAAAAACTCAAGGAGCACTTCGTGGATCTCTTCCATAACCTTGCGGTATCAGAAGCTCCTCGTTAGTAGCTATTCTCCTTTCTCTCATGAATTCAAGGGGTATGCTCTCGACAAAAGAGGACCGAAAGACAAAGCTATCTGATTCTCATGTCTTATGCCCATTTTCTTCCATGCTTGCTTTGTTTGCAACTGGTGATCTCCGTGTTGTGTGGTTGTCTACAGATTTTATGATTGATGACGATGACACTAGGTGAGTTATATTCTGGGGTACCTGGTCATGATGTTAAGATCTTCAAGTCTTTGAAGTTGCTTGGGGCTCCCGCACGAGGGATAAGCAAGACATTGTCTATCTTGAGCATTGCACCATTTGCATTGCTCAAATCCCTAAAGCACTTACAAATTCCGTGTGACTTTGCCAGAATCTTCTGCCAGTCAGTAATCAAGAGTGATCCGCAAGGGCACACCTCTCGTTCTCAAGGTTCTGCTTCAATATTCGGAGTCACCTCCTCATGGAGTTTCCTTTTCAGCAACCTTTGCTTGTCAACAGAGACGGAAAGAGAATATCAGAGGCAAGTCGATGTGATCCTAATGCCTTGTGTCCAATTGCATCCTTGCTTTTTGGAATTTCGGTTGATTAAGATTCGTGCTATGGGTCTTCCTCACCACAGATAGCTCTCATGATTTTGATGACAATACTCAATGTTTTCCATTCTGGGGCACCTGATCATAATGTCAAGCCTTATAAGGTGTTGACGTACAAAGAGTCCAGGACTTGCTCGATGCAGGGATGTTCAAGTTTATTCATAATGGTTTCTACTGGTCAATCGCATTTCATCTGCTGCAAGTAGAATGTTTGCTCTTCCTCGAGGAGTAACTCATGAGAATCACTTGCAACTTGTACTGCCAGAGGCTTCCTTCCCAACAACTGTTGTGTGTTCCAAGTAATGACTTTGGTGGCCAAGCGCAGAGGTTATTGTTGTTGTTCGCTGATAGCAATACAAGTTTCCTCCATTCATGATGGCAATTACTATTTCAGCACCTATATTTAGGGCTCCCGACCGAGGGATAAGCAAGACTCTGTGTTCTTGAGTTAGCATCATTGGCAGATCAAATCCCTAAAGCATTCACAAACTCCCGCCGCCGTTGTTTGGGGCCCCCGACCGAGGGATAAGCAAGACGCCTTGTATCTTGAGTTTGTGCACCACTGACACGACTCAAATCCCTAAAAGCTGGACACTTACAACTTTTGTATGGCTTCGCCGAAATTTTCTTCCAGGAAGTAATCTAAAGTGTTCTACAGGAACATATGCAATGCTTGGTGTGTTTCCAACTACGGGGCACTTGGTTATCTGATTGAAGACTGTAAGTCATTCAAAGAAAAGGTCAAGACCCGATTGACTCAAAGGCTATCACATTCTCACTTGAAGGCCAGAATTGAAGTTCTCCTTTGACTCAATGGATCTTTTGAAGCAATAAGTCCATATGGAGAGGATCTCCTCAACATTGGCAGTTCTTAAATCATCATGCATGTTCATGTTTAAGCTTTCTTGTTTTGTCAATACTGTTGCATGCAAAAATTGTTTATTTTTGAACTATAATCATAATGCATTGGTTATGTTTGTCTTGAAAAAAATCCATTCGCTTTTGTTCTTATATGTTTTATATGCTTTTTGTAATACTCAACTCTTGTTAATAAAGCATGATAACTCCGTAGGGAGAATGATGAACGTAATACACATAACCTCAAATGGTGGCTTTTAAGTAGAACCCGGTTGATGATATACAAGCATTGTTTCAAATTCCCAAACACTGGAGATATAAGGGAGTGAAACCTTCGTTAACCCCTCTGAGCCTTCGAAGTAGGAGTTTCTTTTCTATACGAAAAAACCCTCACATTTAACCCAGGGGCGGGTAGTGTTTAGTTAACCTGATCAAGCGTTCAAAATTCATCAGGAGTGCACGTCTAAAGATACAACAATGGTTATCCTTCAAAAGGAGGACAAAATGTCAAAACCACAATGATTATCCCTCACATCAGGAGGTTGAGACTAACATCAAAATCGCGGTGGTTTATCCCTCACATCGGGAGGTTAAAATATGAAGATACCATAGTGGTAATTCTTCATCAATCAATGACTCAGGCAATCACTATGCACTTCCAACAAATCAGAGATTCAGGATCACACGACTTGTTCAAGAAGAAAAGAATGAATCAAAAAGAAAAGAAAAAAAGAAGAAAAGCCCGCTAAGTCAACAAGTTGAAAGCATGTGACTTAGGCAAAAGTTAGGGCATCCCGCTAGACATCCAAATCAAATTCAAAAGAATTTGTCCAGGAAAAAGTTAGGGAAACAAAAAGGAAAAGCAAAGCAAAAGCGAAAAACAAGGATTACAAAATAAGAATCCTCATCAAAAGAACAAAGTTGTGTGTCCACCACCAAAAACAAAAGGTAAAGTGACTGCCATGTCCAGAAGACCTCATCGATTCCTCAATCATCTCAAGTTCCTCTTGGAAGATGAATGCTCATGTCGAGTTAACTGAACTTAGGATTGGAGAACATCATGAAGGGGGTGGGCACCAAATAATTTTGAGCCTAAAAATCTTTTTTTCTCAAACCGTGAACTTGGCCACGTTACAACCCTGAAAAGTCCTAACAGAAGCATGGGTTAATTCGAAAGCATACTATAAACGAGAATACGGTAAACTGACTCCTAGGAGATCCGCTAAATGCTTGAGTTGGTATCACACCATCTTTCTTTTACAAAAAACGATGTTACGACATCCTTTCAAAAGTTTCTTTAAACTTCAAGACAAACATGAACTTTGCATTAGAATTATATTTCTCATAATAAACATTCTTTGCATATGAACAAGTGCTTAACATCAGGAAAGTTTCCGTCATGAACTTTAGATGAAAAGTTTTATCCTCCCGAAGGACAAGTTTTCTTCCGAACTCCGTTGAGCAGAGGAAACAATATTTCAAAGTCTGATCACCCTCAGGGGGCACAAAAGTGTTTGATACTCTATCGAGTAAGTTTTTAATCAATCTGAGGCGATCAGGTCAAGATTCGAAGAATCTCTCAAAGTGCTAAGCAATCAGAGGCATTCACCCAAGCACAGTCGAATCTACCCCCAATACAGGTCAGGTAGGGGCATTGTTCCAAAATTCATGATACTTGGGAAAATCACCTATGGCAGCTTATGAGATGAATTTCTTCAAAGTCCCTACAGGCTGGGGCAAGAGAGTATGCATTGGCATTTTATCCTCATCGGGAGGTGTTCAATTTAAAATTCAGGTGTGAGCTAAACAACTTATGAACTTGAGAACCATCAGGGTCGTCATCCTCAGCATTCAGAGACTGAAAGTCCATTACCTGTTGGCATCCTTACAACCAATACGAATATGCATAACACTATGAAAGCCAATGCTTGTTTGGTCCCTTTGAACTCAACACTTGCTTGACCCATTAAGCCCACTTCCTGGTGGCTTTCTCTCGGAGAACCAATGTATGTTTGAAGCTCCGGCTGATGTTTTTTTGGTGTTCTAATCATTTATTGTTTATCAGCTCATTGAATCCATTGCGTGTTTGGAAAGTTTCAAAGCCAAGATTGTCTGACAATCTGTTTGCTCTTTCATTTTCCTATTGTGGGTGAGCATCACCATCTGTTGCCATGTGAGGAAATCCCATGAAGACATCATGCTATATCCTGGGGCATTTTCTATATATTCTACCTCAAAGGTACATGTATCCATTCGAGTACGGCACGCCAAATGCATTGGCAAAGTCTCGCCAAGCGATGGTAACATCCTCAGCCTGGGTTTGCATAATCCCCAGCATCATCTAAAGATCCCAATATCTCTCCAACAAGTCGCATCAAGCAAAAAGGATCATTCCCCAACATCCCTCATGGAAAGTGCTTTTTTCTCCCAAGTGGAATTCATCCTAAGTGGATATTCTCTGAAGCAGAGTTTTGTCACTCATTTCTGAAGGTTCCAAATTGTCCTTCACTTCCCGGCGAAGGGATGCTCCCCATTTGAAGCATGATCGAGTAGTATCTTATTATCCAGCAGACTACTTAATGAGGTTCCTTGCCCAAGTTCCTCATTTTCCCCAGTGGATTGTGTTTCTCCCCAACAGATTGACCGTTTCCCCAGCTAGAAGGTTATCTCATTCCCTAGTGGAGGTGTTTTAATAAGAGGTTCTTGTTCAAGATTCCTTATTTTCCCTAGTGGATTTCTCACCTCACCAATGGATCTTTATGCAGAAGTATTCATCTTCCCCACTGAATCTTTCCTAAGTAGAGATTCATATGCATCCTCAGCAGAATCTGTTTATGTCAAGGATTTCCCTAGCAGAATGCGTCCTGCAGATGCAAGTTGGTTACCCCCTGTCATACCCTAATTTTGACCCCCCTGAGATGTCACATCCTAGGACGTCAAATTCAAAAAAATTTCTTGATCGGTTTGGAAGCCATGATCAAGATTTCACTCATTCACTCATTCTGTGCAAAATAATTCATGCTCATGGAGGTTTTCAGTTTAAATGCGCCTTTTCCAATTTGGGCGATTCAAGAGGATTGTTTGGAATTTCTTTCGTGACTTTTGGCCTATGGATTCATCATAATGAAGAAAATTGGCTCATGTGAATTGTTTGGAATTTGAAACAAGTTCAAAATCAATTCATGGAAATTTCACCAAAACTGCAAGAAATGTCTTTTGGTCCATTTGTTGATGATTATTTCAAGTATGGTTTAAAACCATAAATTCAAGAAATTCAAAGTTCATTTGTGCAAGAACATTCTTCACATTACTTCAAGGAATTTCCATTCAAGAATTACCATGGATCATTCAAATTTACAAATTCCATTCAAGTACATTCAAGAATATTCAAACTTCATGTTTGAATAACATTTTCATTCAAGATTCTAAAAGAAGATTTCCAAATGGGATTCTTTTACATGGAGCAAGTTCTAAATTTCACATGGATTACAAAAGGGACTTTATCCAAAATTCAAGATTACAACATTTCAAGTCCAATTCAAGGTTCAAAGATATTACAACTTTCAAATTCTATTCACTTTCAAGAATACAAGTTCATACAATTTTAAAGTGAAATTCAATTTGAAATACAAGAAAACAAAAATACAAAGACATTCTTGAATTCATTCTTGAAATCTTCAAATCTCCATTCTTCAAGTTCAAGCTCCTTTATGCTTTCTTCAAAAGTTCTCATGTGACATGAAAAAGAAACATAAAAGGGGTGAAATTAGCAAAGTCAAAAGGTCAAAGGAAGTCAAAGAAAGTCAAAGAGAGATTTTTATGTCATAAAATTCTACAACTTAGAGATATCATAAAATGACATAAAAATTTACTCACATGGCTTATGTCATCATGGAATCTTTTGGCTTATGTCATATGGAATATTCTTTTCTTCCAACAATCACAAACTTGGCTACCAAGTTACCTAATACCTAACATATCCTTTTCTTTGTCTATAAATATAAGTGCCCTCCTTAGTATTTGGTACACCAAAGCAACAGAATTCTTGCTTTCTCTCTTCTTTCTTCATACTTAAGTTTTTCAAAGGTTCTTTGGCAAGAAGACTCGGATTCTTCAAACCAAAGCTCTTCCTTTGAAAGTAAGTATTCAAACACATCAGGGGAGGCATTTAGAGGTGATCCAAACCTCTGGAACACTTCTGTACATGGAGAATCGTCATCTTCAACCCTCACTTGGAGCTGTTGCAGTTGGGGTCGAGCAAGGAGTTCTGGGCAGTTTCAATCCAAGCTAAGCATCTCAACACCTTCCAAAGGGATCACTGAAGCTATCTGGATCATTGCAACAACTCTGTAACACACTTTGATCAGAGCCAGATCTCCATTTTTGAGGTAAGTTTTAAGAGCTTCAAACTCTATAATTCATGCATGATAAATTAGAAATGAAGTTACCAATTGGTTTCTGCACCTTTAAGGATCATTAACCCTCAATCAATTGCATCAAATCATGCATATAGAGTATTTCATGTTTAATTTTAGTTTTAGGGTTATTCATGTTCATGCGTGTGAATTTTGAATTATACTGAAAATAAATAAAATCAAAGGGTACCATCATGATCCTCGTTCAAAAACGAGCAAAATCCATGTTTATATCTTTAAGTTTGGTTGAGAAACGAAGGAGATAGCAAATTCAAAAATTTGAAGCTTAAGGTTGAAGATGAAGATGGTGGCGCCATTTTTTTGAATTTCCCAGAAACGAGTTTATTTTATTTTGAATGATAGGTGTGTTATCTACGAATTCATCGTAGTGTCCCAATGGTTACAGCGCGCGTCCAAAAGCCTTGCCTTGCCTTAGGTCTGGGGTTCGATCCCCCCTCAGACCTTTTGTTCATTTTATTTTTCCAATTCATTTAATGCCTTGTTTTCACATATAATCATATGGGCTCTTTCCTTAAGCAGGCCACGCGCGTGGCCCAGTTGGTATTTGTTTTGTTTGGTAACCTATAGGGCGTGGGTTCAACCCTTGGCAAGACCAAACCCTTTTTTTAACACTATTTTCTTTCATTTTATTTTATAACTTCACATAATTAAATCACCCATCATTTTAAATCTTTTTCTCTTGATTTTTCACACACTTATCATTTAATATATCTATTTTATGAATAACCCAAAAAAATCACAAAAATATTATTTATTTGATATATATTTTTTAGGTTTAAAGTAACACATTTTTAAGTATTTTAAAATACTTTAAATATAGTTTTCTCTTGATTTTTAAAACCTAATCTCTTGTAAATATTTTTGTGATAAAACCCTAATCATGTAGGTCTTAATTAGGTATAGACTTTGTCTAAACACTAATTAAGTTGACTTTTGTGAATTTTCAAAATTGTTTTCAAACCTTAATTAAACAGACGACTAAGGTTTTCAGACAACAAAACCTTGTGTCATTTCAAATCATTTTCAACTGTTTTCACAAACAGTAAATATTTTATTGGGCCTCTAATAGAGTGTAAGTCCCAACACCTTTTTCTTTTCATAGTTTGTTTTCAAAACTGTTTTTACAAAATCTTCTTTCTGTTTTCAAAACATTCTTCTGGTATTTGAAGGGCATTATTCCCGGTGAAACTCTTCAGATACCTATATGACCTATGTCCATCTTCACTTCTTCTGTTTTCAAAAACCCTTAACTGTTTATCATAAATATTCAACTGTTATCAATCAACTGCTGGTGAGGCATTGTACATACAACTTCAAAGGCCTCCACTCCATCCAGGTTAGGCTTTACAAGCTTTCCATTTACAGTCTTTATTTAAATTACTGTCAAATATAGAACTGTTTATATATTGTTTAGAACTACGTCTGAGTGTAAACCTTAGTATAGTTAAACTATATATATATATATATATATATATATATATATATATATATATATATTATAGGACTATGGCCTAGGATTGAGAATGTCTTCCCGGTAAAGGCTCTTTCCTAATTAGAGATCTGTAGTTCAAACCCTCAAGATGAATTATTCCCGGTGAAACATCTTGAAAAAAGCCTTAGAACCCAAAATAGGACACATCCACCCAAGAGGAATTATTCCCGGTGAAACCTCTTACCCATTTGCTTAAAGCCAAAATAAGTTCAAAACTACATAGCTTTCTCTTGTGCTATAACAAGGACCCTCGATGACCCTCGATTAGTCTCCTCTTGGCCTTTGTACAAGGACCCACAGGCTTCTTAAAAGCATTTCCAGCTTCCTCTTGAGCTTGTAAACATAGGAACAGGTCTTTAGTCACCTTTTAGCCTATCTCGGTGAGTTTCTTCCATTCTTTAAACCAGACTTTAAACAAACTAAGATTGTCTCAATCCCATATTGAGTACACTTTTTGGAATGAGAGACATGGACAGTCTCGGTCACCCTTATCTTCATTAATTTCCTTAGCGGAGTCTAGTTATATATCCTCAGTTAGTGTCAACCTTAATCTTGGGCTTTAAACAAGAAGTCTCAATTAGACAATCTTTCCGCTATAACCCAAAACCCCTGGAAAGGGTCAGCCTCCCAAATCACTCCTTTAAATCTAAAATCCATGGAAAGGGTTAGCTTCCAAAGATCAGTCTTTTAATAGATAATTTCACCAGCAGAGTCAAAATCCCTGGAAAGGGTTAGCTTCCAAAAAATCAGTCTTTTAATAAATAAATCTTCCACCAAAGTAAAACTCCCTAAAAAGTCAGCCTCGACCTTGGGCTTCATACAAGGCATGAAATAATAACTTCCCCAGTTAAAAGTCAGCCACAACCTTGGGCTTTGTACAAGGCAGATAATATAGTCTCCCCAGTGAGTCCTTCACCATCAAGTAGCCACAACCTTGGGCTTTGTACAAGGCAGATAAACCACATTTCCTGTGTCAAAGATTCCTAACCTCTAGGACCTTTTCCTCATAGAGTCATCCATACTCAGTTTCTATAAGAGTCCGCCACAACCTTGGGCTTTATACAAGGCAGAAAACAATGTTTTCCCTAGCTAGAGTAGCCACAATCTTGGGCTTCATACAAGGCACAAAATAGAGTCTCCCTAACTAGAGTCAGCCACAATTCCGGGCTTTGTATAGAACACCAAATAAAATCCAGCAAATAAATACTCTCCAGCTAGAGTCAGCCTCAATTCTGGGCTTTGTACAGAACACAAAAACTCTTTAGTTTAAATCCATCCCCAGTGTAGTTATCTCCCAAAGTCAATAAATCAGTCAAAAGCCTCAAGCTTGGGCCTCATACAAGCCAGCTAAAAATCAAATCTTTCAAACAGTAGATAAACATAGCTTATCTCTATAGAGAGATCTTTCTCCTATCTCACCACATTCAATCAAACAAACATTTCAATTTCAATTTCAATTTCGAACATTCTCCCATTTAGGACTCTGAAAGGCATGCTCTGAGGCAAACAAACCCAGACTTGTACACTTTCCCTAATTTGGATGAGAATCCTTCTTTCATTCAAGAGGCATGTTGGCTGTCATACTTGATCAACCAAGTAGGCTCCCTCTCTTAATGAAATGAATTCAGCTTTTCTGTTACTTTAAAATGTTTGTGGTGGAATAGTAGAAATACCTCTCTCTAAAGATGATTTCATGTCTCTTTACTGTAAACAAAGATTTAATTCAAGCTTCAACCTTGAGCTTCAAGCAAGGCACCAAAAAATCATTAAATTCCCTAATTAGTTCCCCGAACTACATTAAGCTCTGACTTCCATTAGGGATATGTAGGCATGAGGTTCATAAGGAATCTCAGCGAGCTAATAAAATACCAAAAATAGTCAGTCTGTCTTCTTTTTTAATTCAATTCAATTCCCTCTCCTAACACAAAGGAGAAACTTTCCCATTAATAAGCAACAAACACAATCACATTGACACAGAGAAGGTTCCCGTAGAGTGCTACAAATATGTAGGGTGCTTAAACTCTTCCCTATGTATAACCGACCCCCCGGACTCTAGAATTTCTAGGCTAGGTGAATCCCCACACTTAGCAAACTCCTAGGGTTTATTTGAGATTTTTTTCCCCTCTCCTACTCGTAGGATAATTAAAAAGTTCGTGTGATATCGTAGGAAGAACTGAAACAAAATTCATCCCACCACGGGCGCATTCTCCTTCCAAATTTCGCGTGAAGGGTCTAGCGTGCCGTCCTCCCAAGTGAAACGGGGAGATAAAGAAAACGACACCACAGAAAAATGGCGACTCTGCTTGGGAAAGTAATAACCTTAGTTTTTCACCCAAACCAATGGTTGACCTGTGCTGGTCCAGCCCCCAATGAGGAATTAGGGATGCCAAATTCCCCCTCAAACAAGAGAGGTCCTGCCTAACCTCTGTGTCATTTCATGTGATTGTTGCATATATATTTGTTTATTTTGTTTATTCTGTATCGGAAAAGGGCTTGATTCCCCCTTGTGGTGAGAAATTCTATACCCGGATTTGAGTGCAACATAAGATAGGATGGAGGATATCTTCTCGGTGAAGGCCCTCTAATCTTGGTTCCCAAATCTACTCTTGGGATTTGCCTGGCTGGTTGTGATTAACTGCGCCAATGCATTCCGAGACTGATTTGTACCAGGAGGACCTAGAAACACATTAACCCCACTTAAAGCCTTTTTAGGACGTACAGCGGTGATTACGAAAGTAATTGTCACGCAGATACTACACTCAGAGAAAACTCTCTTATAGATACCAGTCAACGTATCTTTAAGGTTGAGCAAAAACTCTGAGATCCCTAGAACCCGTTTTACAGGTACAAAAATCCTTATCCATAGTTTACCTTGGGGTGAGGTTTGCGTTGTGACTCCATGACCACTATACCCTTCTACGCCATGTTTGTTTAAAAACTCTTGTGTGTGCATTCATGCATTCATGCATTCATCATAATAATTAAAACCAAAGAGTCTTTTTCGAGTCGTTTTTCAAGGAAACTAAATAACGAACGTTTTGAACTTCATAGAAAGAGAGAAACGGAGAAAGAACTTAAGGATCTATAACATGGATTATGGAAGAAAGAGAGCTAGGAAATACACCTTCAAGATTCCTAAGGTCGAGGAATTGGAAAAGCTCGGAAAACTGGTGGTCAACCCCCAGGCTTTCAAGGAGAAGTATGGAAAACTTCTGCCTCTTTTTAGCACTAACATTGTGGATGGGATCCTTCCCACATTGGTACAGTTTTATGATCCAACGTATCACTGTTTTACCTTTCCAGATTATCAACTCATGCCTATGTTGGAGTACTCTCGTCTGATTGGAATACCCGTGTACGCGCAAGATCCGTACTCCAATTTGGAAAAGAATCCTGACGACATTATCATTGCCGCAACTACTCCCTTGAACGTAGTCGACATCAGAACTCATATGGTGAGTAAAGGAGGAATTCAAGGATTTCCCTCCAAGTTCTTGTTAGATCAAGCTCGATACTTCGTCAGCATCCAAGATATGAGCGCTTTTGAGGAAATCTTGGCTTTGCTTATCTACGGATTGTTTTTGTTCCCTAACATTAATGATTTCATTGACATCAACGCAATTAAGATCTTCTTAATTGGAAATACAGTTCCAACCTTGCTTGCAGATGCTTATCACTTTGTGCATTCAAGAAACCTGCAGCGAGGAGGATTAATCACATGCTGCGTACCGTTGTTATACGAGTGGTTCGTCTCGCACCTGCCAAAGTCTAGCACTTTCTGGAACATGAGGGATGGCCTTTACTAGTCACAGAAAATCATGTCCCTCACTCATACGGACATTGATTGGTGTAGTCCTGACAACAACGAAACCAAGATCATCTTCAGTTGCGGAAGTTATCCCAACGTACCCCTTATTTGAACTAAGGGAGGAATCAGTTATAATCCAGCTTTAGCCCATCGTCAATACGGCTATCCCATGAAAAACATACCAAGTAGTATTCAATTGGAAGGTCTGTTCTTCAAGAACATCGACGATCATGGCAACATGCTGAAGAAGGAAATTGTCCAAGCCTGGCGTCTTGTTCACACAAAAGGGAGAAGATTGTTAGGAAAACATCTTTGCATCTCCCTAGATCCTTACCTTCAATGGGTACGCGTCAGAGCATTCAAGCTTAAGATGCCATATCAACATCAAGAACCTATTCCCCTAAGGGAACCAATATACCTTTTCTCCACCGATGTTGAAAAACTGCAAGCGGCATTAAACAAGGTATGCCAAGAAAGGAATGCTTGGAGGAACAAGTATCGAATCGTCAACACGGAAAATGTTGAGATTCAGAACAACCTAAGAATGAAGGATGAGTTACTTGAAGTGCTCGATCGACAAGTGGCACAATCGTCACTTTCTCATCATATCCCTTTTGCTTCCTGGATCTTCGATCAGCTCACATCAGAGAACGCTCAGCTCAAGAAACAGAAGAAAATGTTAGAACGTGAAGTCGGCTCTTCATCAAAGTTTTAGAGTCCTTTCTCTATGTTTCTCTGTATTTCCCTTTCCAAAGTGTGTAAAAAACGGCGTTTTCGCTTAATTAATAAAAAGTTTGATGTTTCATAACGTAATTATGGTGTTTCCTTGAAAAATATTAACTTAATTACACATCATGCATCACTTTAGTCGTACGCACTGACACGAGAATTGTCGCGGATCTAATCGTCACTTTCCTTTCTCCAGAAAGAGAGGAGGAGAAAGAGGTGAACAAAGGCTTTCAAGCTGTCTTATCCATACAACACTCGTTCAAGTCGCAAGAAAAGAATGGAAGACTTTGAACAAGAGAATGGAGAACTTAAAGAAGAGGTTACTACTGTCAAATATGCTGTTGAAAGGCTCAATAGTATGGTAGAAGCCCTGGTGGTTGCACAGAATCGACCAACGCCAGAAGAACCACAAAGGACTGTGGTTTCCGAGATTGTTTCTACTCCTATTCCTCAGTATACCATGCCGCCCAACCGACCTTGTGGCATGCCGTATAACTTTATTCCAGACGAGTACATACCCCCAGTTTCTGAAGTTCCAAGAGCTACAACGGAGATGCATCCACCAGAGGGTTACAGACCTCTGGAAATTGAAGTTCCAAGAGCAACAGCAATGGGTTTAACACAACAGAATGCTGAGATTCCAAGATCTGCTGTCATGGCTTCTCCACAGCCGATTATGCATACTTTTCCTCCACCGAGTGGACAAGTATATCATCACGCCCCTAGTGAGGATGCTGGCGTGTATGAAATATTGGACGAGTTCCAGGAACAGTTTCTGCAAATGCAGAAGGAACTCAAGAATCTCCGAGGACAAGATCTATTTGGAAAGAACGCTGCAGACCTCTGTCTGGTTCCAAATGTTAAGATTCCTCACAAATTCAAAGTACCAGATTTCGAGAAGTACAAAGGGAATTCATGCCCACAAAGTCACCTCTTGATGTACGCTCGAAGAATGTCAACTCAGACTGATAATCAATAATTACTCATTCATTATTTTCAAGACAGCCTGACTGGTGCTGCACTCAAATGGTAAATGAACTTGGACAGTTCAGAGATTCGTACTTTTCGAGACCTCGGGGAGGCCTTCGTCAAACAGTATAAGTACAATCTGGATATGGCTCCCGACATAGATCAACTCCGGGCCATGACTCAAAAGGATAGAGAAAGCTTCAAGGAATACGCTCAAAGATGGCGTGAAGTTGCTGCTCAAATTTGTCCACCACTTGAACAGAAAGAAATGACAAAAATCTATCTCAAAACTTTGAGTCCATTTTACTACGGAAGAATGGTTGCCAGTGCCCCAAGTGACTTTACCGAGATGGTAAGCATGGGTGTACGATTAGAAGAAGCAGTTCGAGAAGGACGCTTAAACAAAGAACCAGAATCTTCTATTGGTCCAAGGAATTATGGAAGTTCTTTCCAGAAGAAAAAGGATCAAGATGTCAGCAATGTCTTGCACAAAGCTAAGAAGAAGTTTTCACCTCAAGTTGCTACAATAACTTCGGTTGTTAACTCAGCGCCAGCTTATCAACCTCAGGTTTCGCAACAACCATTTCAACAAAGGTCGCAGCAACCTCAGCAACAGGTCCGACCTCCAAATTACAACAATCGGGTTTCAAGGTATCCTTCTTTTGACCGCGTGCCAATGCCTTATGCGGATTTGTTTCCAACACTACTGGCGAAAGGACTCGTTCAGACAAAGAATCCTCCAAATCCTGCATATGAATCATCACATTGGTTCAAGGCTGACCAATCTTGTCCTTATCATAAAGGGGCACTAGGTCACAGCATTGAGAACTGTTTCAGTTTCAAGGCCGACGTTCAAATATTAATGAAGAGCGGAATGCTATCCTTCAAAGATACTAATCCCAACGTCCAAGCAAATCCTTTGCCGCAGCACAAAGAAGCTTCAGTAAATTTGATAGATCAACACCCCAATGTCATTCAAATCTACGACATTCGTCAGATAGGGGAAAATCTCGTCAAAATGCACGCTAGACAAGCTGGGTATGGTCATGTACCACCTCACAACTACTTCACATGTGAAATTTGTCCAAAGAATAATCAAGGATGTGCTGTAGTTCAAGCTGCATTACAAGAACAAATGAACTTAGGATGGATTCAACATATCCGAGTCAAAACTGAGTGCGACATCAACATGGTTCAAGGATGTCCAGGAGAATACAAAATCTACAAAGTCGAAGATCTCGAAGGATCGGTAGTCAGGTTCCATAAGACTTTAAATGGACTTGCCTACTTTGGAACAGATTTCCATCCTTACAGTAGATGCAGAATTTGTCGAAGAAATTCACGAGGATGTTTGCACGTTCTCAACGACATTTAGAAACTGAGGGATGATAATACCATTACAGTTATTGCCAACAGAGAAGATGACGAAGTCCTTACCGTATCTCCTCCAATTAATCAAGATGAACCAACGCAAGTTAAGTATGACAGTAGGAAGACAGCCATTGCTCTGCTAGTCATCTACTTACCAGGTCCTGTACCGTATAAGTCTGACAAGGCTATACCATACAAGTACAACGCTACATTCATTGAAAATGGTAAGGAAATACAATTATCGTCTGTTTGCAACATTGCTGATGTTAGTCGAGTCACCAGAAGTGGACGAGTCTTCAACAGAACAACAGAAACTGTGGAGAAACCTTCGGAAGAAGCACCACATAGGCAAGACAATCATCCGACCAATTCTGTTCAAGCGAAAGAAAATGATGAGATCTTGAAGTTAATCCAGAGGAGTGAGTACAACATTGTAGATCTGAAGGATAGAAAAACACTTAGAAAGGGGGGGTTTGAATAAGTGTAGCTTTAAAAACTTTGACAGATAAAAATAAATTGCACAGTTATTTTTATCCTGGTTCGTTGTTAACTAAACTACTCCAGTCCACCCCCGCAGAGATGATTTACCTCAACTGAGGATTTAATCCACTAATCGCACGGATTACAATGGTTCTCCACTTAGTCAGCAACTAAGTCTTCCAGAGTCTTCTGATCACACACTGATCACTCCAGGAACAACTGCTTAGATACCCTCTAAGACTTTCTAGAGTATTCTGATCCACACGATCACTCTAGTTACAACCTGCTTAGATAACCTCTAAGACTTCCTAGAGTATTCTGATCCACACGATCACTCTAGTTCCTTACAACTTAATGTAATCAATTCTAAGAGTATTACAATTGCTTCTTAAAAGCTATAATCACAAACTGTGATATTTCTCTTAACGTTTAAGCTTAATCTCACTAATATATTACAACAGCAATGTAGTGAGCTTTGATGAAGATGAAGATTCTGAGCTTTGAATGGAACAGAGTTTCAGCAAGTTAATATGAGTTGTTTTGTGCAGAATCGTTAACCTTGCTTCTCATCAGAACTTCATATTTATAGGCGTTGGAGAAGATGACCGTTGAGTGCATTTAATGCTTTGCGTGTTCCGTACAGCATCGCATTTAATGTTATACGCTTTTGTCAACTACCTCGAGCCTTGTTCACGCTGTGTCTACTGACGTTGCCTTTAGTAGCTTTTAACGTTCCTTTTGTCAGTCAGCGTAGCTTGCCACTTGTACTTCCTTCTGATCTGATGTTTGTGAATACAACGTTTGAATATCATCAGAGTTAAACAGCTTGGTGCAAAGCATCTTCTGATCTTCTGACCTTGAAGTGCTTCTGAGCGTGATACCATCAGAACTTCAGTGCTTCTGATCTCATGTTCTTCTGATGCTTCCATAGACCCATGTTCTGATTCTGCTTCGACCATCTTCTGATGTCTTGCCAGACCATGTTCTGATGTTGCATGCTGAACCCTTTGAGACAAAGCTTCTGAGCGCTGAATTATGCATACTCTTTATATATTTCCTGAAAAGGAAATTGCATTGGATTAGAGTACCATATTATCTTAAGCAAAATTCATATTATTGTTATCATCAAAACTAAGATAATTGATCAGAACAAATCTTGTTCTAACAATCTCCCCCTTTTTGATGATGACAAAAACATATATAAATGATATGAATTTGCGATCAGAAAGAGCAGACGGCAAAAGACAAATTACACAGCTATAGCATAAGCATATGAATATGTCTCCCCCTGAGATTAACAATCTCCCCCTGAGATAAATAATCTCCCCCTGAAATAAATACTCGAAGAACTTTAATAAAAGACTTCCCTGATTATTTCGGTAGAGACGATCACATAAGCTTCTGTCTTTAGAGAATTCATAGCTTCTGACTTCTGCTTCCATTGGACAGCTTCAGAACTAGAATTTCTTTAGATCCCTAGAACACTCACAGCTTCTGATTCCTGCTTCCATCTAGGACAGCTTCAGAACTTGAATTTCTTTGATCTTCAGAACATTCACAGCTTCTGATTTCTGCTTCCATTTAGGACAGCTTCAGAACTTGAATTTCTTTGATCTTCAGAACATTCACAGCTTCTGATTTCTGCTTCCATTTAGGACAGCTTCAGAACTTGAGTTTTCTGGATCTTTAGAACATTCACAGCTTCTGATTTCTGCTTCCCTCGGATAGCTTCAGAGCTTGAATTTCTACCAACATCACTTCATGCTAGATTTGTATCAGAACATTGTTGAATGTACCAGAGCATCATCAGAGCATCTCTACATCCTGAAATGTTACAGAACAAAAACTAAACGACAAAAGTCAGCATGAACGAGTCAGAACATAAAATGTATATTCGAACACATGATATGTATCAGAGCCATATAGGCTAAAATAATGTATCAGAGCAAATAGAATTTTGTCAGAGCAAATAGACAAATATGGATCAAATTCTATTATCAGTGCTTCTGATTCATTCTTCTTTCTTGCTTCTGATTTCTGAAGCTTGACAGCACTTAGCTTGCTTCAGTTTCCATGAGCTTATTCTTTTTACAGAATAACACTTCTTATGGTTTTGCTTCTTGTGTTTGCTTTGAAGATTCTCTTCACTTCTTTATACCTGCAAAACACTTAAACCATATAGAACTTGCAGTTCTTGTTAGTAAATGTGTGGGAGCTTTACCCAGCAACTGATAGATTAATCAAATCATTTATCATTTATCTTCTCCCCCTTTTTGTCATAACATCAAAAAGCATAAGAGATTCAGATGCAAAGCAAGAGACAAAAGGAAAGAAACACAAATAACTTTTCATTGATTCCAACAAGAAAGATTACAAAAGAGGAATGCAGGAAAACAGATGCAACAAGGAAAGAAAACTACACAGACCAAAGGACTAAGATCCTAGCCTACGCAAAATCCGCGCCAGAACATCATGAATCCCGTCAGTGCTTGTAGCTTGCCTTGCCATGAAAGAGCGAAACTCAGCATTGGCTACTTCTTGCGCGTCCAAACGAGAAGCCAGCATAGCTTGATTCTGATGAAGAGCTTCCAAGGTCTCCATCAGAGCTGAGGTTTCACCAGAAGAAGAGGCACCTGAATTTCTGCCAAAAGGGACAGCAATCTCAGCAGGGTGATCTTCTGGGAGATCTTCAGCTTGTGCATCTTCCATTTCCTCATCTGAGTCTGACTCAGAAGTAGCCTTAGCATATTCTGGTTCAGGCAGCTCAGAAGTTCCATCTTCCAACGCTTGAAGAATAACTGCTAGGTTTGTTGGAGGAGTAGGACCAGCGACTTCAGCAGGATAAACTACTACTGGAAAGACCATGTGAGGTGCTTTTTCAGAAGGGTTCATTCTGAACCAGTTAAACAACCACTGAAAATCTCCAGTCAGCACAGGAAACCATGGTTTCCACACCACGATGTCTCTGCAGAGATTTTCTTTTTCCAACTCATCTGCAGGTATCTTCTTCTCAAGAACACTTCTGTTCCTGATGAGATGGTGATAGCTGCTTTCACCAGCTTCCAACCGAAGACCACGAATACCAGGAGCTTCAGACATGATCCTTCTCTGAGTGTCTGTAGCCCTAACCAGAAAATCCTAACGAAAGGTATTCCAAAGGTTGCTTGTAGCATACTCATCCAGATGGTTAAGGTGAGCAGCACCCAGAATCTCCAACCAGCCATTTACATCAGAATGTAAAAGCTCCAGATATGATTGAGTGGTAGGGGTTGGAGGGTTGACAGTGAACCTGGAGTCGGGAAGAACAACACTATAGGGATTAGGTGTTCTGGTGGGAAAAGGGTGTGAGAGAGATGAAGAAATATCTGATGGATGGGTTGAAGGAGAGGAGATATCAGATGGTGAAGAAGGTGGTTCCGAGAGGATGAATGAGGAGGAAGAGGTGGTGGAGGTCTTTGAAGAGGGAGGTGATTGAAGGGTACCGTCAAGGGGTTGATACATACGTCTAGAGTAATTTCCAGACATCATAGCTTCAAACGGGTTCACGTTGAGAGGGTCATAGGTGATCCTTACTCTTTTTGGTTTGGTTTCTGGTTCAGCAGTTGCTTTTCTCTTTTGTTTCCGATCATTATCTTGATTCCCAGAGCTTGACGATGGATTCATGATGAAGTTGCAGATATTGGAAACTGCTAGGGTTTATGATATGAATGTAAAGAGAGAGAACGAAAAAGAAACTGAATGCAAAGTGAGAGAAATATAAGAGGGAAAAGAAACGTTTGAAGAATATAAAAAGAAAACTGAAAGAGAGTAAATGATGAAAAGCATTTAATGTTACGTGACGTGAGGAGAGATAATAATGACAAAAGACGTGATTTGCACAGTTACCTAAGTAGACGTCCCCTCAACTGCACGCACGCTTGTCCAGGAATAGTGAACACGTGTTTACCATCTGGATAGCCAGTTACAGCTGTTTTGCTTTTAAAGAGATTCTGAATCAACTTAGACAATGAAACGTTAGTAATAACTGAATCACAATTCTAATTGATTTCAATCAGAACTTCTTAAAAAAAATTTCATTTCAGAAGATACCCATACATAAGAACTTCTCATCTTCTCATTCTGGGCTTGTTTCTGAAGACCCATTTTGTACCTATTATATTGAATCCATCTGGTCTAGGAACAAGATCCCAAACATCATTTCTTGTAAACTGATTCAGTTCTTCTTGCATAGCAATTATCCAGTCTGGATCTTCTAGAGCATGATCAACAGAAGTTGGCTCGATCAAAGATACAAGACCTAATTGACGGTCTGCATTGTTCTTAAGGAATGCTCTTGTTCTGATTGGATCATCCTTCTTTCCAAGAATGACATCTTCTGAATGACCAGAGATGAGTCTGGATGATCTTCTGACAGATGGTTCTTCAGAAATGCTTAGATTCTCCAGAGAAGCTGATACTTGATCTTCAGATTCTTTGCTTCTGAGAAGCTCTGCTTCTGATGCGTTGCTTCTTGGCTCAACAACTTCTGATATATCAATATCCCAATCTGCAAAATTATCAAACTGCTTTGGTTTTTCAGAACCAAGCTTATCATCAAACCTGATATTGATTGATTCTTCTACAATCAATGTTTCAGTATTGTATACTCTGTAGCCTTTTGAGCGTTCAGAATATCCAAGAAGGAAACATTTTTGTGCTTTGGAATCAAACTTACCAAGATGATCTTTAGTGTTCAAAATAAAGCATACACATCCAAAAGGATGGAAATATGAAATGTTGGGCTTTTTATTCTTCCACAATTCATAAGGAGTCTTATTTAGAATAGGTCTGATAGAGATTCTATTCTGAATATAGCATGCAGTGTTTATTGCTTCTGCCCAGAAATGCTTAGCCATATTGGTTTCATTGATCATGGTTCTGGCCATTTCTTGCAGAGTCCTATTCTTTCGTTCTACAACTCCATTTTGCTGTGGAGTTCTAGGACAAGAGAAATCATGGGCAATACCATTTTCTTTGAAGAATTCTTCAAAGGATCTGTTCTCAAATTCACCACCATGATCACTTCTAACCTTTATGATTTTACACTCTTTTTCAGATTGAATCTGAATGCAGAAATCAAAGAACACTGAATGAGACTCATCCTTGTGTTTCAAGAATTTTACCCACGTCCAGCGGCTATAATCATCTACGATGACTAATCCATATTTCTTCCCTCTGACAGATGCTGTTTTGACTGGGCCAAACAGATCAATGTGCAAGAGTTCTAATGGCCTTGAGGTAGAAACAACATTCTTGGACTTGAATGCAGGTTTGGAGAACTTGCCCTTCTGACATGCTTCACAAAGAGCATCTGATTTGAATTTCAGATTAGGGAGTCCTCTGACCAGATTTAGTTTGTTAATCTGAGAAATCTTTCTCAAACTAGCATGACCTAATCTTCTGTGCCAGACCCACTGCTCTTCAGAAACAGACATAAGACAAGTCACCTTCTGACTCATAAGATCTTGCAGATCTGTCTTATAAATGTTGTTCTTCCTCTTGCCTGTAAATAGGATTGAGCCATCCTTCTGATTTACAGCCTTGCAAGACTTTTGATTAAAGATTATATCATAACCATTGTCACTCAATTGACTGATAGATAAGAGGTTATGTGTTAATCCTTCTACAAGAAGTACATTAGAAATGGAAGGAGAGTTACCAGACTTTATAGTTCCAGAGCCAATTATCTTGCCCTTCTGATCTCCTCCAAACTTGACTTCTCCTCCAGACTTAAGCACCAGGTCTTGGAACATTGACCTTCTTCCTGTCATGTGTCGTGAGCATCCAGAGTCCAGGTACCATGACATGTTGTGCTTTGTCCTTTTTGCAGCCAAGGATATCTGCAATAGGAATAATCTTATCCTTAGGTACCCACATTTTCTTGGGTCCTTTCTTGTTAGATTTTCTCAAGTTCTGATTGAACTTGGGTTTAACATTGTAAGCAATAGGAGGAACAGCATGATAATTTTTGATGGGAGTTTCATGATATTTCCTAGGTTGTGTCACATGCTTTTTGGTGTGTGTTATGTGAAAACTTTGAGCATGTGAAGTGTGCCTAATATCATGGGAGTGGCCATACTTGAACTGATCATACAATGGCTTGTATGTGAATTTCATTTCATCAACAGGTTCAAGTTTGTATGGGGTTTCACCCTCAAAACCAATGCCGACTCTTTTGTTTCCAGACACAACATATATCATAGAAGCTAGCTGACTTCTGCCAATACTTCTAGATAAGAACTTCCTGAAACTTAAATCATATTCTTTCAGAATATGGTTTAGACTAGGAGTGGATTTTTCTGAATCAGAAGGAGATCCAACATTATCGGATAATTTTAAAAGTTTTTCTTTTAATTCAGAATTCTCCAACTCAAGCTTCTTTGTTTCAAATTCAAATAGCTTTTTCAGCTTTTTGTATTTGAGACTAATCTGAGACTTGAATTCCAGAAGTTCTGTTAGACCGGAAACTAACTCATCTCTAGTAAGTTCAGAAAATACCTCTTCAGAATCTGATTCTGATGTAGATTCTGATCCGTCATCTTCTGTCGCCATCAGCGCACAGTTAGCCTGCTCATCTTCAGAGTCTGAATCATCTTCTGACTCATCCCAGGTTGCCATAAGACCTTTCTTCTTATGAAACTTCTTCTTGGGATTTTCCTTCTGAAGTTTTGGACATTCATTCTTGAAGTGTCCAGGCTCATTGCATTCATAGCACATGACCTTCTTCTTGTCAAATCTTCTGTCATCAGAAGATTCTCCACGTTCAAATTTCTTTGAACTTCTGACGCCTCTGAACTTCCTTTGCTTGTTCTTCCAGAGTTGATTTAGCCTTCTGGAGATCAAGGACAGTTCATCTTCTTCTTCAGATTCTGATTCTTCAGGATCTTCTTCTCTAGCCTGAAAAGCGTTAGTGCATTTCTTGATATTGGATTTTAATGCAATAGACTTACCTTTCTTTTGAGGCTCATTTGCGTCCAGCTCTATTTCATGGCTTCTCAAGGCAGTGATAAGCTCTTCCAGAGAAACTTCATTCAGATTCTTTGCAATCTTGAATGCAGTCACCATAGGACCCCATCTTCTGGGTAAGCTTCTGATGATCTTCTTTACATGATCAGCCTTGGTGTATCCCTTGTCAAGAACTCTCAATCCAGCAGTAAGAGTTTGAAATCTTGAAAACATCTTTTCAATGTCTTCATCATCCTCCATCTTGAAGGCTTCATACTTCTGGATTAAAGCGAGAGCTTTAGTCTCCTTGACTTGAGCATTTCCTTCATGAGTCATTTTCAAGGACTCATATATGTCATAGGCCGTTTCCCTGTTAGATATCTTCTCATACTCAGCATGAGAGATAGCATTCAGCAAAACAGTTCTGCATTTATGATGATTCCTGAAAAACTTCTTCTGATCATCATTCATTTCTTGCCTTGTCAGCTTTACGCCACTGGCATTTACTGGATGTTTGTAACCATCCATCAGAAGATCCCATAGATCACCATCTAGACCAAGAAAGTAACTTTCCAGTTTATCTTTCCAGTATTCAAAGTTTTCACCATCAAATACCGGCGGTCTAGTATAACCATTGTTACCGTTGTGTTGCTCAGTAGAGCCAGATGTAGATGCAGGTGTAGACTTTGCAGTTTCATCAGCCATCTTTTACTGAAGCGTTTTTCTCTTCCTGAATCTTTTCTAAACACGGTTAAGTGCTTGCACCTTAGAACCGGCGCTCTGATGCCAATTGAAGGATAGAAAAACACTTAGAAAGGGGGGGGGGGTTTGAATAAGTGTAGCTTTAAAAACTTTGACAGATAAAAATAAATTGCACAGTTATTTTTATCCTGGTTCGTTGTTAACTAAACTACTCCAGTCCACCCCCGCAGAGATGATTTACCTCAACTGAGGATTTAATCCACTAATCGCACGGATTACAATGGTTCTCCACTTAGTCAGCAACTAAGTCTTCCAGAGTCTTCTGATCACACACTGATCACTCCAGGAACAACTGCTTAGATACCCTCTAAGACTTTCTAGAGTATTCTGATCCACACGATCACTCTAGTTACAACCGGCTTAGATAACCTCTAAGACTTCCTAGAGTATTCTGATCCACACGATCACTCTAGTTCCTTACAACTTAATGTAATCAATTCTAAGAGTATTACAATTGCTTCTTAAAAGCTATAATCACAAACTGTGATATTTCTCTTAACGTTTAAGCTTAATCTCACTAATATATTACAACAGCAATGTAGTGAGCTTTGATGAAGATGAAGATTCTGAGCTTTGAATGGAACAGAGTTTCAGCAAGTTAATATGAGTTGTTTTGTGCAGAATCGTTAACCTTGCTTCTCATCAAAACTTCATATTTATAGGCGTTAGAGAAGATGACCGTTGAGTGCATTTAATGCTTTGCGTGTTCCGTACAGCATCGCATTTAATGTTATACGCTTTTGTCAACTACCTCGAGCCTTGTTCACGCTGTGTCTACTGACGTTGCCTTTAGTAGCTTTTAACGTTCCTTTTGTCAGTCAGCGTAGCTTGCCACTTGTACTTCCTTCTGATCTGATGTTTGTGAATACAACGTTTGAATATCATCAGAGTCAAACAGCTTGGTGCAAAGCATCTTCTGATCTTCTGACCTTGAAGTGCTTCTGAGCGTGATACCATCAGAACTTCAGTGCTTCTGATCTCATGTTCTTCTGATGCTTCCATAGACCCATGTTCTGATTCTGCTTCGACCATCTTCTGATGTCTTGCCAGACCATGTTCTGATGTTGCATGCTGAACCCTTTGAGACAAAGCTTCTGAGCGCTGAATTATGCATACTCTTTATATATTTCCTGAAAAGGAAATTGCATTGGATTAGAGTACCATATTATCTTAAGCAAAATTCATATTATTGTTATCATCAAAACTAAGATAATTGATCAGAACAAATCTTGTTCTAACAAGATCAACTGCTACATACTCCGTCTAGGATATTTGTTCTTTCCCTACTATTGAGTTCTGAAGCTCATAGGGAAGCTCTACAGAAAGTTTTGGAACAAGCTTTTGTAGAACCAAGTGTTACTGTAGGACAATTCAACAGTATCATTGCCAACATCTCCGCAGGAACTAACCTGAGTTTCTGTGACGAAGATCTTCCTGAAGAAGGAGTGTACCATAATCTTCCACTTCACATCTCAGTTGGCTGCATGAACGATGTTCTCACAGGAGTCTTAATAGACAATGGATCCTCTCTCAACGTCATGCCAAAATCAACATTGTCAAGATTATCTTTCAAAGATTTCCCGCTAAGGGACAGTCACGTCATCGTCAAAGCATTTGATGGACCGAGGAAGTCAGTTTTTGGAGAATTAGATCTTCCCATAACTATTGGACCTCAGACGTTCAAAATCACTTTCCAAGTTATGGATATCCCGGCAAAATACAGTTGTTTGCTAGGTCGCCCATGGATTCGTGAGGCTGGGGCAATTACTTTAACACTTCATCAGAAACTGAAGTTCATAAGAAATGACAAATTGGTAACCGTATGTGGAGAACGGGCTTTGATCTTCGATAACCTGTCATCATTCTCCAACATAGAATGTAACGCCCATAAATGTGTTTTTCTGATTAATTGTGATGTTTGCTACATTTTCCTAATTTTACCGTTTTCGAATCGAGTCAGTCGGTAAATATTAATTATGTTAATATTTTACTTATTACTTTCTATGTGTGTAATTATTATGTTTTGGGTGTTAATTGGTTGGAATTAAGGTTTAGTGACATTTGGGCCAAAATTAGAATTTATGAAAGTTGAGTGGGGGAAAATGAGAAGTAGAGAAATAGAAAGAGATATTTTGATAAAGAGAGAAAAAGAGATATTTTGAGATAGTAAGAAAGAAAGAGAACTTGGGGAAGAGAAGAGAAAGAAGAGAAAAACAAAGAGAAGAAGAGAGTTGTAGAATCCAAACCAAGCTAGAGCCAAGAATCCAACCAAGGTAAGGGGGATGAATATAGTTTATCTTGATTGTATGATTCTTGTAGTTTTGTATGTTTTGTTCTTGTTCTTACTCTTTTCCAAGCTTGTTCAACAATGGCAACTTGTGTGTTTTGTGAATTTTGAAGATATAAACTTGATTTTATGGTGTGTATGTGTGCTATGATGTTAGATATTCCCATGGATCATGTTTGTTTTTCATTTCTCCATGTTTTCTTGCTTATGAAGAAATTTAGGTCAAAGATGATATGTGATGATCCAACCATATGATGATCATGGATTAGGTGTATATATAGCATGTTTGTGTTGTATTGGTGTTGGGATGAAGGTTTAAATGGGTTTTGAATGGTTTAGAGGGGGCTGAGACGGTCTGTTGCAGAACTGGTTTTTCTGGGTTTACGCAGGCCCGCTGAGCGGAGGGGGGTCCGCTGAGCGGAGGTTCTTTTGCAGGAATTCTCTGTCTGGGTCCGCTGAGCGGAGGTTCTGTATTTTCGTTTGGTGAATTCTCTGTCTGGGTCCGCTGAGCGGAGCTCAAGCGGACTGTGTGGAATTTTGTTTTTCCAAACTTTGTTTTGTTGTATCTTTTGAACCGTAGGTCGTTTCTACGCGCCGTCTGAAGTATTATGAGGACCCTTGAGTATGCTTTATGATAAAGAGGAGTGTGTTGGTGGTTGAATGATTTTTCATAAATGTATTTTGTGAAATGATATTTGCTAATCAAGTATGTTTTGACGGTATACGTGTGCTGTGTGAATATGAACGCCTGAGTGGCAATTTTGATGATGTATCCGTATAGAATAATATAACCGGTGTGATGTAGATATGTGACCGAGTTATATTGTTGTTGTTGTTGTTATGTAATTGAGTCGTTTGTATGCACAGCATGACATTTCATTACGTTAATGGCGGAATGCTATTAACAGGTGGCCTGAATTGGCAATTATTACCAGTGGGAGCTTAATGCTCGGTAAAAAGGTGTATTTGCCCGAGTGGCAAGAGGTCATCAGTGGGGGCTAGATGCTCGATGACGGTTAGTCGTAGCTTACTGCTCGACAAAGGTGTATTTTCCTTAGGGAAAGAAGTCCCAGCATAATGCTCGGCAAGGTGTATTTGTCATAATGACAAGGAGGAGTTTTACTCCGGATTTGGTACCACATGCATACGCATAGTCGAGTCTCATTCATCATCTTCGGTCTTTATAATTTATGTTATCATCCATGTACCGCATTATTTATATATTGATTGTGGTTGACTTATTGGATTATCTTGTTATATGACTCTTAATGATATTGTTGGAATTACTATATTGATCATGCTTTCATTATGAATTGTATTCTCACCCTTCTGCCTTAATGTTACCTACTCGTGGGTAATGTGCAGGTGATCCGCAAGTGTAGGTGCTCTCTTTGTAGTCGTCCGTTTTGGTGTCGTCCGCTCGTGATACGTAACACCTAAGGGGGGGGATCGAACACTTATTTTGTAGATAATGCTTATAGGATCCTTTTGATGTATATTTGATCCTTTTTATGTATTCGTATTATGTATTTTGGATACCTTCTCATGCGATGTATTTTGGAAGGATGTTGTGGATATTTTGTTTACCGATGCATTTATACAAGTATGAATACATTCAGGTGTTTATGTGTATCCGTCCTCTTGATTATTTGTGTTACGCATCTTTTGCGAGTATGTTATGTTTGGTTATATGGTTACTTAAGTGTAACGCCCTAATTGTTTTTATGAATTTAATTTTTATACTCTGATATTTGTACCTATATGCCTGGGTAGAATTGGGGTGTTACATTAGTGGTATCAGAGCGGGTCGGTCTTGTCCGACCAAGTGTCGTGTCGTTTGGTCTAACAATTCTTGTGTTATTTTTTTTTGGGCTTACTTCTCTTGGTGTTATTGCGAAGTTTAGAGATGGCTGGACGTAACGACGCTGCTATTGCTGCTGCATTGCAAGCTATGGCTGAAGCTATGCATACGGATGAGAATGCAAGGTCTCGGAGTCTAGCGACTTTCCAGAGGGAGAATCCTCCTGTGTTTAAGGGAACGCATGACCCCGAGGGAGCCTTGACTTGGATGAAGGAGATGGAGAGGATCTTTCGTGTGATGGATTGCACGCAAGAGCAGAAAGTTAGGTATGGCACTCATCAGTTAGCTGTGGAGGCTGATGATTGGTGGCTGGAGACTTTGGCAAGGTTAGAAGCAACCGGTGAAGAGATTTCCTGGACGGTGTTCAAGAGGGAGTTTTTGAGGAAGTATTACCCGGAGGATGTCCGTGGAAAGAAAGAGACTGAGTTTCTGGCTTTGGTTCAAGGCAGCATGTCTGTGTCTGAATATGCGGCCAAATTTAATGAACTTGTGAAATTCTACCCGCACTTTGTTGGTGAGGGAGCAGAATTTTCTAAGTGCATTAAGTTCCAGAATGGGTTACGTTCTGATATCAAGAAGGCGGTGGGGTATCAGAAGATTCGGGTGTTTCCAGATTTGGTGGACAGCTGTAGGATTTATGATGAGGATAATAATGCTCATCATAAGGTGATTAATGAAAAGAGGAACAAAGGTCCGCAGAATCGTGGGACGCCGTATGATGGAGGGAAGGGTAAGCAAAAGATGAATTATGGACCAAGGTTTAGTGGGGGAGATGCTCCTGCTAAGATTGTGTGTTTTAAGTGTGGTAAACCTGGCCACAAAAGTAATGTCTGCTTTAGTGACGCAAAGAAATGTTTCAAGTGTGGAAGGGTAGGACATGTGTCATCCGACTGTGCATCCAAAGGAGTTGTGTGTTTTAATTGTGGTGAAGAGGGACACATGAGCGGTCAATGTCAGAAGAAGAAAGTTCAAGCTGGTGGGAAGGTGTTTGCTTTGGCTGGAACTCAGACGGACAAGGGTGATCGACTGATCAGAGGTACTTGTTTTATTAATGGCATTCCTTTAATTGCTATTATTGATACGGGTGCTTCGCATTGTTTTATAGCCGATGATTGTGTTAAAAGATTAGGTCTTGTTCTATCTGAATTGGGTGGTGAGATGGTTATCGATTTACCAGCAATGGGGTCGGTGATTACTTCTCTAGTTTGTAAGAATTGTCCGGTATCAATCTTCGGTAAGGACTTTACTGTTGATTTGATTTGTTTGCCGATGAGCGAGTTAGACGTGGTTCTGGGAATGGATTGGTTAATGAATAATCGTGTCCATATCGATTGTTATCATAAGTTGGTGAGGTTTCCATTTCTTGAGAAGGATGTGGAATTTGATGTCTTATCTACCAAGGAGTTGAATCGACTGTTAGAAGATGGGGCACAATTGTTTGGTGTGTTTGCATCGTTGACTGTGGAGAGTCGAGCTGCAGTTGGGGATTTTCCAGTAGTGCGAGAATTTCCCGAAGTGTTTCCTGAAGACTTTTCTGATGTGCCGCCAAAGAGAGAGGTGGAGTTTTCCATAGATCTAGTTCCTGGTACGAGGCCTGTTTCTATGGCGCCGTATAGAATGTCGGCATCAGAGTTAGTGGAATTAAAGAAACAATTGGAAGAGTTGCTAGCAAAACATTTTGTGAGGCCTAGTGTTTCACCATGGGGAGCTCCAGTTTTGTTGGTGAAGAAGAAGGATGGAAGCATGAGGTTGTGTATTGATTATCGCCAGTTGAACAAGGTGACGATTAAGAATAAGTATCCGCTTCCTAGGATTGACGACTTGATGGATCAGTTGGTGGGAGCCAGTGTGTTTAGCAAGATTGATTTAAGATCTGGTTACCATCAGATTCGGGTGAAGGAAGAAGATATTCAGAAGACTGCGTTTAGGACTCGGTACGGGCATTATGAGTTTTTGGTGATGCCGTTCGGAGTTTCTAATGCACCTGGTGTGTTTATGGAGTATATGAATCGCATATTCCATGATCAGTTTGATAAGTTTGTTGTGGTCTTCATAGATGACATCTTGATTTATTCTAAGTCTCAGGAAGAGCATGAGGAGCATTTACGTGTTGTGCTACAGGTTTTGAAGGAGAAGCAGTTGTATGCTAAGTTATCCAAGTGCGAGTTCTGGTTATCAGAGGTGAGTTTTCTTGGTCATGTGATTTCAGGTAACGGGATTGCAGTGGATCCATCCAAAGTAGATGCAGTGCTACAATGGGAGGTTCCGAGATCGGTTACTGAGATCAGAAGCTTTTTAGGTTTGGCAGGTTATTATCGAAGATTCATCGAAGGCTTTTCGAAGTTGGCACTTCCGTTAACTCAGCTTACTTGCAAGGGTAAGGCGTTTATTTGGGACATAGTTTGTGAAAGGAATTTTGAAGAGTTGAAGAGAAGGTTGACTTCAGCTCCAGTTTTGGTTTTACCTGATCCTGAGGAACCGTTTGTGGTGTATTGTGATGCATCGCATATGGGGTTAGGTGGTGTTTTGATGCAGGAAGGTAAGGTGGTGGCTTACGCTTCGAGGCAGTTAAGGATTCATGAGAAGAATTATCCCACCCATGATTTAGAGTTAGCTGCGGTGGTTTTTGCATTAAAGATTTGGAGGCATTATCTCTACGGTGCAAGGTTCGAGGTCTTTAGTGATCATAAGAGTTTGAAATACTTATTTGATCAGAAAGAGTTGAACATGAGACAACGTAGGTGGTTGGAATTCTTGAAGGACTATGACTTTAGCTTGAATTACCATCCTGGTAAAGCTAATGTGGTTGCCGATGCTTTGAGTCGGAAATCTTTGCATATGTCCGCTATGATGGCGGAGGAGTGGGAACTTTTCGAGCAATTTCGTGATCTTAGTTTGGTATGTGAATTGACACCAGATAGTGTGAAGTTGGGTATGTTGAAAGTGACGAATGATTTTCTGTCAACTGTTAGCGAGAGACAGAAAATGGATGTGAAACTTGTTGATTTGTTTATGGTGGCAAATCAAAGTGTTGATGGCGACTTCAGAGTGGATGGTCAGGGTGTTTTGAAATTTCATGGTCGAATTTGTGTACCTGATGATTCCGAGCTGAAAAAGATGATTTTAGAGGAAGGTCACAGAAGCAGTTTGAGTGTTCATCCGGGAGCCAATAAGATGTATCAGGATTTGAAGAAGATCTTTTGGTGGTCTGGTTTGAAAAGGGATGTGGCTCAGTTTGTGTATGCGTGTTTGGTATGTCAGAAGTCAAAAGTGGAGCATCAGCGTCCTGCGGGGTTGTTGCAACCGTTGGATATTCCAGAGTGGAAATGGGATAGTATTTCTATGGACTTTGTGACGAGTTTACCAAATACTGTGAGAGGTTTCGATGCGGTTTGGGTGATTGTTGATAGGTTGACAAAGTCTGCTCACTTTATTCCTATTAACATCACTTTTCCAGTTGCGAAGTTGGCTGAGATTTATATCAAGGTGATTGTGAAACTACATGGTATACCGTTGAGTATTGTGTCGGATAGAGATCCAAGGTTCACATCAGATTTTTGGAAAGGTTTGCAAGAGGCTCTAGGTTCTAAGTTGAGGCTGAGTTCGGCTTATCATCCTCAGACAGACGGTCAGACCGAAAGGACTATTCAATCGTTAGAAGACTTGTTGAGGGCTTGTGTTCTAGAGAAGGGAGGTTCGTGGGATACTTATCTTCCGTTGATAGAATTCACTTACAATAACAGTTTTCATTCTAGTATCGGAATGGCACCTTTTGAAGCGCTATATGGTCGTAAGTGTAGAACTCCACTGTGTTGGTTTGAATCGGGCGAGAGTGTGGTACTCGGACCTGAAATAGTAAGAGAGACTACAGAGAAGGTGAAATTTATTCGTGAGAAGATGAGAAGTTCACAGAGTAGGCAAAAGAGTTATCATGACAAGCGAAGGAAAGATTTGGAATTCCAAGCCGGTGATCATGTATTCTTAAGAGTTACACCTATGACTGGTGTTGGACGAGCTTTGAAATCGAGGAAGCTTACTCCGCGTTTTATTGGTCCTTATCAGATATCGGAGCGAGTTGGCAAAGTTGCGTATCGGGTGGCGTTACCGCCAAGTCTTTCTAATCTGCACGATGTATTCCATGTGTCTCAGTTGAGGAGATACATTTCGGATCCGTCCCATGTGATTCAGATGGATGATGTGCAAGTGCGTGAGAACCTGACGGTTGAGACGATACCAGTGCGTATTGAAGATCGTGAGACTAAGACTCTGCGAGGCAAGGAGATCGCCTTGGTGAAAGTCGTATGGTTAAGTGCGGCAGGTGAGAGTTTGACCTGGGAGTTGGAGAGCAAGATGCGAGATTCCTATCCTGAGTTGTTTATAGCAGGTAATCTTATTTTCGAGGACGAAAATCTTTTAAGTGGGGGAGGGTTGTAACGCCCATAAATGTGTTTTTCTGATTAATTGTGATGTTTGCTACATTTTCCTAATTTTACCGTTTTCGAATCGAGTCAGTCGGTAAATATTAATTATGTTAATATTTTACTTATTACTTTCTATGTGTGTAATTATTATGTTTTGGGTGTTAATTGGTTGGAATTAAGGTTTAGTGACATTTGGGCCAAAATTAGAATTTATGAAAGTTGAGTGGGGGAAAATGAGAAGTAGAGAAATAGAAAGAGATATTTTGATAAAGAGAGAAAAAGAGATATTTTGAGATAGTAAGAAAGAAAGAGAACTTGGGGAAGAGAAGAGAAAGAAGAGAAAAACAAAGAGAAGAAGAGAGTTGTAGAATCCAAACCAAGCTAGAGCCAAGAATCCAACCAAGGTAAGGGGGATGAATATAGTTTATCTTGATTGTATGATTCTTGTAGTTTTGTATGTTTTGTTCTTGTTCTTACTCTTTTCCAAGCTTGTTCAACAATGGCAACTTGTGTGTTTTGTGAGTTTTGAAGATATAAACTTGATTTTATGGTGTGTATGTGTGCTATGATGTTAGATATTCCCATGGATCATGTTTGTTTTTCATTTCTCCATGTTTTCTTGCTTATGAAGAAATTTAGGTCAAAGATGATATGTGATGATCCAACCATATGATGATCATGGATTAGGTGTATATATAGCATGTTTGTGTTGTATTGGTGTTGGGATGAAGGTTTAAATGGGTTTTGAATGGTTTAGAGGGGGCTGAGACGGTCTGTTGCAGAACTGGTTTTTCTGGGTTTACGCAGGCCCGCTGAGCGGAGGGGGGTCCGCTGAGCGGAGGTTCTTTTGCAGGAATTCTCTGTCTGGGTCCGCTGAGCGGAGGTTCTGTATTTTCGTTTGGTGAATTCTCTGTCTGGGTCCGCTGAGCGGAGCTCAAGCGGACTGTGTGGAATTTTGTTTTTCCAAACTTTGTTTTGTTGTATCTTTTGAACCGTAGGTCGTTTCTACGCGCCGTTTGAAGTATTATGAGGACCCTTGAGTATGCTTTATGATAAAGAGGAGTGTGTTGGTGGTTGAATGATTTTTCATAAATGTATTTTGTGAAATGATATTTGCTAATCAAGTATGTTTTGACGGTATACGTGTGCTGTGTGAATATGAACGCCTGAGTGGCAATTTTGATGATGTATCCGTATAGAATAATATAACCGGTGTGATGTAGATATGTGACCGAGTTATATTGTTGTTGTTGTTGTTATGTAATTGAGTCGTTTGTATGCACAGCATGACATTTCATTACGTTAATGGCGGAATGCTATTAACAGGTGGCCTGAATTGGCAATTATTACCAGTGGGAGCTTAATGCTCGGTAAAAAGGTGTATTTGCCCGAGTGGCAAGAGGTCATCAGTGGGGGCTAGATGCTCGATGACGGTTAGTCGTAGCTTACTGCTCGACAAAGGTGTATTTTCCTTAGGGAAAGAAGTCCCAGCATAATGCTCGGCAAGGTGTATTTGTCATAATGACAAGGAGGAGTTTTACTCCGGATTTGGTACCACATGCATACGCATAGTCGAGTCTCATTCATCATCTTCGGTCTTTATAATTTATGTTATCATCCATGTACCGCATTATTTATATATTGATTGTGGTTGACTTATTGGATTATCTTGTTATATGACTCTTAATGATATTGTTGGAATTACTATATTGATCATGCTTTCATTATGAATTGTATTCTCACCCTTCTGCCTTAATGTTACCTACTCGTGGGTAATGTGCAGGTGATCCGCAAGTGTAGGTGCTCTCTTTGTAGTCGTCCGTTTTGGTGTCGTCCGCTCGTGATACGTAACACCTAAGGGGGGGATCGAACACTTATTTTGTAGATAATGCTTATAGGATCCTTTTGATGTATATTTGATCCTTTTTATGTATTCGTATTATGTATTTTGGATACCTTCTCATGCGATGTATTTTGGAAGGATGTTGTGGATATTTTGTTTACCGATGCATTTATACAAGTATGAATACATTCAGGTGTTTATGTGTATCCGTCCTCTTGATTATTTGTGTTACGCATCTTTTGCGAGTATGTTATGTTTGGTTATGTGGTTACTTAAGTGTAACGCCCTAATTGTTTTTATGAATTTAATTTTTATACTCTGATATTTGTACCTATATGCCTGGATAGAATTGGGGTGTTACATAGAACCAAAAGAAGTCGCTGGAACTAAATTCCAAGCACTTTCCTTGGATAAGGAAAAAGGAAAGGAGAAAGCAGCGTCTATTTCTTCCTACAAAGATGCAATCCAAGTTGTAAAGGATGGCACTACCAGTGGTTGGGGGCACATTGATATTCCTACCAACAACAAGAACAGAATGGGAGTTGGTTTCTTTCCAACATCATCAAAGGCTATTCCAGGGATTAAGGTAGTTCTTCCAATTCAAGAAGCTTTCCGCAGCGGAGGTTTTCTTCAACCTGTTCAACAAGCAGTCAATACCATCGGTACGGAAAACACCGATGAGAATTTTGAAGTGGAATGTATGTCTTACCTTCTCGAGGCAGGATACATATCCCTGTTAGAGCCTGATTCACCTTGCTGTTATCCGACTAAAGGATTTGAAAGTAAGACTCAATCAAGTAGTGACGAAGTTACAAACAGCTTCACCACCAGAAGTCATGGTTCATCAGAAGAAGTTCCTCCTATCCTCGAAGAAACTTGGGACACATTAGGAGAACCAAGCGGAAAATTCGACTACATGGTGAAATACTCCGCTCCTGAAAGTTCAAAAATCTCTCTTGAAGACATTGTTCCAACTGGATGGAACATTGATTACGAGTACCTCACTCAGCCAAAAGAGATATATAACCCTTGCTATTCATCATCATCAACTGGTGAAGTCATCATTGAGGATTATATCCCCAAGTCACCTTCCGAGGCTACGGATTTAGAGTTCACATACCTAGTCAACGCCATCTTGGGAGAAGAGCAAGACCAAAATACAGAAGAGGATGATCTCGAAAGTGTCTCCGACAACGAGTCTCTCCATTCAGAAGATTGGAAGTTTCCTCAAAAGAAAGTCCGACATACTCCACTTGGTAATGGGTATGCTCACACTGCTCAGTCTGCTGAAGAAGAAGAAGATCGTCTGAGTGTTGCAAAGATAATGGTTGGTAAATCAAGACCTACCACAGGCCAGCTTAAGCCTAAGGTGCCAGATTACTTAGTGCACAATGGGGTTCGCCACTATTGGACAGCTGTTGAAGTTTCAACTGTTGTTCGCACTCCTAAGTAGGAACTTTCACCGTTATTTTGTCCTCTCACCATAGCCCAGGGTGAAGAGATGTTTCATAGGTCTTTGCATTTTACTATTTCTTAGGAAAATGTCCCTCTTTGCTTCACCCAAAGCAATAGAGTTTTGTTTTATAGGGTCTTTGTTTCAAGAAGTGACTGTTGATAAATAAAAATGTCATTTTGTTCCTTCGTTAGTTTTTCCTTTTCTTTTTTCGGAAACTGGTAATCCTAAAAACACCCCTAAAAAACATCAAAATATTCCATTAACTGCATACACTGAGTCTTCCCTCGTTGTCTAAATAAAAATTCATCTCACATGCAGATTAATCACAAAATACCCCGTTGAAACGTGCGATCGTATGACTTCTCCAAGCTTTGGGTTTCCTGTATTCGAGGCAGAGGAAGAAGAAGATGAAGGAATATCAAAGGAAATTTCACGATTACTTCAACAAAAGGAAGAGGCCATTCAGCCATACAATGAGCCTCTAGAGATCATTAACCTTGGTTCCGATGGAAACAGAAAAGAGGTTAAGATTGGAGCTTCGCTCAGTTCAGAGATCAGAGAGAGTTTGATACAGCTGCTCAAGGAATTCTCAGATGTCTTCGCTTGGTCCTATCAGGATATGCCAGGGTTGGATACCAGTATAGTGGAACATCACTTACCATTAAAAGCAGAGTGCCCTCCAGTCAAGCAAAAATTGAGAAGAACTCATCCGGAGATGACTATGAAAATCAAAGAGGAAGTTCAAAAGCAAATCAACGCTGGTTTCCTCGTCATTTCAGAATACCCTCAGTGGTTAGCTAACATTGTTCCCGTTCCTAAGAAAGACGGAAAAGTCCACATGTGCGTCGACTACAAAGATTTGAACAAAGCTAGCCCTAAGGATGACTTTCCTCTACCACATATTGACATGTTGGTTGACAGTACAACAAAATCCAAAGTTTTCTCATTCATGGACGGATTTTCGGGATACAACCAAATCAAAATGGCACCTGATGACATGGAGAAAACAACTTTCATTACCCCCTGGGGCACGTTCTGCCACCGCGTTATGCCTTTTGGACTAAAGAACGCAGGGGCAACTTATCAAAGAGCCATGACTACACTTTTCCATGACATGATGCATAAGGAAGTGGAAGTCTATGTGGACGACATGATTGCTAAATCAGAAAATGAGGAAGATCACATACAGAATCTAACAAAGTTATTTCAACGCTTACGGAAGTTTCAGCTTCGCCTGAATCCCAACAAGTGTACCTTTGGTGTCTACTCAGGAAAACTCCTTGGTTTCATTGTCAGCAAACGAGGAATCGAAGTAGATCTAGACAAAGTTAGGGCAATTCAAGAAATGCCTTCGCCCAGAACCGAGAAACAAGTTAGAGGATTTCTTGGACGTCTGAACTACATCTCGAGATTCATATATCTCATGACAGCAACTTGTGCTCCAATTTTTAAACTTCTACAGAAAAATCAGAGTTGCGTCTGGGAAGACGATTGTTAGAAAGCGTTCGACAGCATTAAGGAATATCTGCTCGAACCACCCATTTTGTCTCCTTTAGTGGAAGGAAGACCCTTGATAATGTACTTAACCGTCTTAGAAGATTCCATGGGTTGTGTCCTTGGACAGCAAGACGAGACAAAGAGAAAAGAGCATGCCATCTACTACCTGAGCAAGAAATTCATTGACTGTGAATCCTGCTACCCCATGCTCAAGAAAACCTATTGTGCTTTGGCCTGGGCTGCCAAGCGTCTCCGCCAGTACATGATCCGACATACTACTTGTTTGATCTCCCATATGGATCCAATCAAGAACATCTTTGAGAAGCCTGCCTTAACTGGGAGAATTGCCCGTTGGCAGATGTTGTTATCAGAATATGACATTGAGTATCACACACAGGAAGCCGTGAAAGGAAGTATTCTAGCTGAGCACCTGGCTCACCATCCACTCAATGGTCATGAATCAATCAGTTTTGAATTTCCGGACGAGGACGTCATGTACCTCAAGATGAAAGATTACGACGAGCCACTACCAGATGAAGGACCTTAGATAGGATCCTAGTGGGGCTTGATCTTTGACGGAGCTGTCAATGCTTATGGACGAGGAATTGGGGCAATCATTGATACCCCTCGAGGTACCCATATTCCACTTACTGTCAGATTAACTTTCAAATGCGCAAACAATGAGGCCGAATATGAAGCTTGCATCATGGATCTCGAAGAAGCCGTAGATCTAAGAATCAAACACTTGGATGTATACGGAGATTCTGCTTTGGTCATCAATCAAATCAAAGGAGAATCGGAAACACGCCAACCAGGGCTAATCCCTTACAAAGACTACGCGAGAAGATTGTTACCATTCTTCGACAGGGTAGATTTTCATCACATTCCTCGTGAAGAAAATAACTTGGTTGATGCATTAGCCACACTCTCTTCCATGATTAGGATAAATCATTGGAATGACATTCCTCGGATCGATGTTATGCGCCTGGATAGGCCCGCTCATGTTTTCACAATAGAAGCTGTAACACTCCATATTTTCTAATTTTAATTTAATCGGAAATTAAATTATTATTTAGAATTAATTGGTATTTTCGTCGAACTAATTGGAAGAATTATGGAGTATTGGTCTTTGGGCCAAGTGGGGTATTTAGTAATGAGGGGGTGTTAAGTGTTGAGCCCATTACTAAATTATGCCATGTTTTAATAAAACAAGGAAATAAGAGAAAATTGAGAAATAGAGAAGGAAAACCTAGGAGGGAGAGAAAGAGAATTCATGGAGAAAAGAGATTTTCGTATTCATGGTGCAGCCCTCACAAAATGGGTCATAACTTTATGCTCGTAACTCCAAATCAGGTAATTCTTGAAGATTCGGATTCTACACGAAATTTCCTTCATTTTGATATATTAATTCGTGTCAGGGAAGTTTTAGGTGAGGGAGATAAGCGGGTTTGAAGATTGGAGATTCTTGCTGAAAGTGATGAAAAGAGGCTTACGGGTTTGATGGAGAAGAAGGAGAAAAGTCCAGATTCTTGGCTAAGGTAAGGGGGGACTCTTCCGGTTAATTTCTATTATGTGATTATGGGTAATAGGATTGATTAACGTATGATTCGATTCGATTGGGTATATTGGGATTTGATATTGTTAGGTATGTTATGATTTGGGATAATTGATGAATTTGTATAGATTGTTGGTTATTGATGTGTTGTTTTGATGTATAATGATGTGTGATGAGAAATTCGATGTTTGTATGCTTGTATATGATGTCTGGAATCGTTTTTGGGTGAAAAGGGTGTGAAATCGCAGGTATGTCGCAGACCTGAGAATTTGTGAAATCGCAGGTCCGCTGAGCGGAGGGGGTCCGTTGAGCGGAGGTCTTAACGTAGTTTGCTTCGGTTGGACGTCGCTAGAGGTCCGCTGACCGGAGGTCTGAAGGAATTCGCTTCTGCCTTGCGTCGCTGAGCGAACCTTGCTGAACGAGAATTTTTCTAAAAAATAAAAATGACGTATCTTTTGATCCGTGAATCCTTTCTTAGTGTCGTTTTAGGCGTTGTGCAAGTAATTAAATGTTTTATATGATGGATGATGAAAATGGGCGGTGGCGGACTTATTTCTTTAAAACTCGATTTAATTACTTGATGAGAATTGAATATTGTGTGCATCTGAGATAGGTGTGACAATGTATTTGATGTGATGATGAATTGGTTGTGATTATTATTATGATTGTGATGAATGCATGGCTATTTGAATGATATTGAAAATATGTACATACTTATTCGGTGATGTGGTGTTGAGATGAGTTGTTCATCGTGATTCGGTGATGTTTTTAAGTATGTTATGTGTGTTTCATTCATTCATATGCATTTGATGATGGATCCCGTTGATGAGTGGATCGTTGGTGGCTAATTCCCATTGTGAGGAGATTAGTAAGCAGTCATCGTGTGACCATGGGGATGTGAGCGATGAGGTTAGTCGTGTGCCCATGTGGGGTGTGAGCGATTTGAAGGGCAGTATCATAGAGAGAAGTCCTGTGAATGTGATTCACGAATTTTGGTACCACATGCATAATTTTAGTTGTGTCATATGCATTTTGTCATAACATGATTGTATGGATTTCTGTGTTTTGTGTTGTAATCTATTATTGTGTGAATTGATGAATAATAGATGTGAATCTGAATATATGACAAATTGGGTGAATGATATATTATGATGTTTTGTTGCTTATGAATGCATAACATTGATTAATTGAGAATGAGACTCACCCTTACTTGTTGACAATTTTCAGATTGAGGAGTAGCGGCATTAGTGCTCGGTGAGGATGACTCGTAGAGTTTATCCGTTGTTTTAGGTCGTGTTGGTCATGCTCTGATCTTGTAACATTGAGGTACGATAGTTATAGAGTTTTATGAGATTACTCTATTTTATTTGGTGTTGGATTATATTCCATTTGGTTATATTGATGATGTTTCTTATTCCGCTGTGATAAACATGATTGTGTTTTTGGTAAATCGTTTCCTAATGAAGCATGACTTGACCATGGTTGGTTTATTTATTTTAAATAATTGTGGCACCCTTGCGTTTATGTTTTTACTCTGATATATTTATTTAAATTGCCGCAGGGTTTAGAAGGGTGTTACAATAGTGGTATCAGAGCAGGTTGGATGAAGATGTTCTGTACAAGAGAAATTTCGACATGGTCCTGCTCAGATGCTTTGACAGAAAAGAAGCAGAAATACTCATGAGAGAAATACATGAAGGTTCCTTTGGTACTCACACCAATGGACACACCATGACAAGGAAAATGCTGAGAGCAGGATATTATTGGCTGACGATGGAGTCAGATTGCTACCAATATGCAAAGAGGTGTCACAAGTGCCAGATCTACACGCTGATAGAATTCACGTGCCACCATCTTTTCTCAACATACTCTATTCCCCTTGGCCTTTCTCCATGTGGGGAATCGACATGATCGGAATGATCGAGCCAAAAGCATCCAACGAACATCGCTTCATCTTGGTAGCCATAGACTATTTCACCAAGTGGGTTGAAGCAGCTTCATATACAAACGTTACAAGACAATTTATGGTCAGGTTTATCAAGAATCACATCATCTGTCGCTACGGCGTTCCTAGCAAGATAATCACTGATAATGGGTCAAATTTAAATAACAAAATGATGAAGGAGCTTTGTGAAGAATTCAAGATTGAACATCACAACTCATCTTCTTACAGACAAAAGATGAATGGGGCTGTAGAAGCAGCTAACAAAAATATCAAGAAAATCATTCAGAAAATGGTCATCACTTACAAAGATTGGCATGAAATGCTCCCGTTTTCTCTTCATGGTTATCGTACATCTGTACGTACTTCGACTGGAGCAACTCCTTTCTCCCTTGTATATGGCATGGAGGCAGTCCTACCCATAGAAGTTGAGATCCCATCAATGAGAGTCTTGATGGAGGCAAAATTAACAGAAGCCGAGTGGTGTCAAAGCAGATTCGATGAGTTGAACTTAATCGAAGAAAAGCGCATGACAGCATTATGCCACGGACAGCTATATCAACAAAGAATGAAGAAAGCTTTCGACAAAAAGGTTCGACCTCGCACAATTAAAGAAGGCGACCTTGTACTCAAAAAGATTCAATCTTTTCTCACAGATTCGAGAGGGAAATGGACTCCTAATTATGACGGCCCATACGTGGTCAAGAGAGCTTTCTCGGGAGGAGCCTTAATACTCACAACTATGGATGGAGAAGAATTCACCCGTCCTGTGAACGTCGACGCAGTCAAGAAATACTTCGCCTAAATAATTAAAAGAACAGCTCGCTAAGTTGAAAACTTGCAAAGAGCGGCTTAGGAAAAAAAGAGCGTCTCGATGAATTGAAGAATCGAAAGGGCAATTCAGGAAAAAGTTAGAGACATAAAAAATAAATAATCAATCCCGGTAAACTTAAAACCCGAAAAGGGTAGTTTACGCAAAAGTTAGGGATATATGGCAAGTAACTGTGTTCAGGACAAACTTGATCGTTCAAAAATCCATAGCGGAGTAATCATCATCAGTAGGTCATCTTCTACGAAGCACGAATACAGCGCAACTCAGAGTGGAAGGGAAAGATAACGGTCGTCACGTTTCATCATAGCCCTTTTTCCGAAAATTACCAATTTCCAACTTTGTAAATATCCCATGGGATCAAGCCTTTGGCTGGTCACCATTCCATAAATAATAATTTGAGCTTTGTGCCTTTTCTTTGCAATCGAGTCTTATTCAGTTTCTTAAAATGTGTTCTAAGTTTAAACAGTCATTTTCTTGAAACAAATGTTTTCATAAAATAAAATGAATTTACTGGCAAAATAAAGGTGAAATTTCTTTCTAAGGTTTACAAACAATAGGAAGAATGCAAACAGTTGCTTCGAAAACGGTTGAGCCTCCGGGAACAAATTTCCCCATGAGATTGCTTTGCGAACATCTCCCGATGACGGATCTTCACCTCAATTCATATCACTTCTAACAGCGGACAACTGGTAACCCGATATTCCCAAAAGAGTGCAAAGTGCAAACTGCAACAAGAAGACATCTTCTGATCAACAAAAATTCAAGTCGTATCATAGGATTTCACATCCGCGACAATTCTATTTCACATTCACTTTACATTTTATAATCATCATAATGTTCATGCATATTACACACATCATAAATGCATAGTTAGCATGGTCTAGTTAGGCTTTAATCCTATTATTGCTCGAGTCACTTGGACATCTACTCAAGTTTCCCCTGCGAGTGGTGAAAGAACTCTCCTCTTCATGATGACGGTTCATACACAAGGATTCCCCAACAAGTCAGCAAGCAGTAATCTCCCTCAAAGAGATAGTTTGTTCACTACTGTTGTTATCCCCAAGCAAGGTCGACAAATGACAGTCTTCCTCATGAAGATAGTTTGTCCACTTTTGGGATTCTTTAACCAGGATTCTCCGACAGGTCGACAGTTGGCAATCTTCTCCGGAAGATAGTTTGCCCACCTTTGGACTTCCTCAGCAAGTCGATAGTTAACAATCTTCTCCGGAAGATAGTTTGTCCGCTTTCGAATCTCCCCACCAGAGATAACGAATGGCAGTCTTCTTCACAAAGACAGTTCGTTTAAGAATTCTTTATTTAAAGTCAGCAAATGGCAGTCTCTTTCAATAGAAGACAGTTTGCTCACTTTTTCCTAAGCCGGATCAACGAATGGCAGTCTTTTTCACAGAAGACAGTTCGTTCTGCTTAAAAATTTCTCGAAAGGGTTGGCAAATGGCAGTCTCTTTCAATAGAAGACAGTTTGTTCCCCTAGAGATAACGAATGACAGTCTTCTTCATGAAGACAGTTCGTTTAAGAATTCTTTATTCAAAGTCAGCAAATGGCAGTCTCTTTCAACAGAAGACAGTTTGCTCACTTTTTCCTAAGCCAGGTCAACGAATGCCAGTCTCTTTCACAGAAGACAGTTCGTTCCGCTTAAGGATTTCTCAAAAGGGTTGGCAAATGACAGTCTCTTTCAATAGAAGACAGTTTGTTCCCCTAGAGATAACGAATGGCAGTCTTCTTCATGAAGACAATTCGTTTAAGAATTCTCATTTTTAAAGTCAGCAAATGGCAGTCTCTTTCAATAGAAGACAGTTTGCTCACTTTCTCCCATGTGGAGATAACGAATGGTAGTCTTCTTCATGAAGACAGTTCGTTTCAAGATTCTTTATTAAAGTTGAGCGAATGGCAGTCTCTTTCAATAGAAGACAGTTCACTCACTTTTTTGAGCAGGTAACGAATGGCAGCCTTCTCTACGAAGACAATTCGTTTCGCTTAAAGATTCCTCAACAAAGTCAGCAAATGGCAGTCTCTTTCAACAGAAGACAGTTTGCTCACTTTTTCCTAAGCCGGGTTGACGAATGGCAGTCTCTTTCACAAAAGACAGTTCGTTCCGCTTAAAGATTCCGCGGCAAGGTTGACAAATGGCTATCTCTTTCAGAAGAAAACAATTTGTTCCCCTAGCGATTGGCAAATGACAGTCTTTCCCGAGGAAAGACAGTTTGTCTATTTATTACCAAAGGAATCGATAAATGGTAGTTTCTTTGCAAGAAACAGTTTGTCTGCTTCCGAGATATTTTATCCCTATTAGGGTCGACAAATGGCAGTTTTCCTCCTAGGAAAACAGTTTGTTAATTTCCCAACGGAGTCAACGAATGGCAGTCTTCTTCAAAAAGATAGTTCAGATTCCTCAGCAGAATTGACAAATGGCAGTTTTCCTACTAGAAAGAAGTTTGTTAATCCCCCAGCATAAGTCGATGAATGGCAGTTTTCGTCCCGAAAACAGTTCGTCCACTTTTAAGCAAAGTCATTAGCTCCTCAAAAGGATGCACGATCATATGGAATTCCTTCGAAGACGTCACATTGAAGAAGAGTATGATAAAGTTTCTTGTCATCCGTCAAATTGCATCTCTCCAACGGACGCTGGTGAGAAGTTTGATGAGGAAACAAACCTTTGGAGATTTTTCTCTTTATCTGAGATATCGTCCAAAATTACAATTAAGACCAGTTTCGCGATTGGACATCCGAAACAAAGGGGAGTTTGTTTACCTATTTCTAAGTATCAACACTTAGTCAAAGAAGATGGATTGTGCACTCTACATTGTCATCCATTCACCATAATTTGCATAAGCACATTTCTACAGGAGTTTGTCTCCCTATCCCCCGCATAATGCGACAACGGGATCAAGTCATGCACGAGGATTTCATTATCAAAGCAACATCTCAAGGACGCCCAAAATTCGGGCATTCTTTGGTATTTAAGTCTCTTTCACTCAGGAGAAATCAAGATGTCAATCTTTCTCCCTCCAAATGAAAGAAACTTAAATAGGGGCGTCTGTCATACCCTAATTTTGACCCCCCTGAGATGTCACATCCTAGGACGTCAAATTCAAAAATGTATCTTGATTGGTTGGGAAGCCGTGATCAAGATTTCACTCATTCACTCATTCTTTGCAAAATAATTCATGCTCATGGAGGTTTTCAGTTTAAATGCGCCTTTTCCAATTTGGGCGATTCAAGAGGATTGTTTGGAATTTATTTCGTGACTTTTGGCCTATGGATTCATCATAATGAAGAAAATTGGCTCATGTGAATTATTTGGAATTTGAAACAAGTTCAAAATCAATTCATGGAAATTTCACCAAAATTGCAAGAAATTTCTTTTGGTCCATTTGTTGAAGATTATTTCAAGTATGGTTTAAAACCATAAATTCAAGCAATTCAAAGTTCATTTGTGCAAGAACATTCTTCACATTACTTCAAGGAATTTCCATTCAAGAATTACCATGGATCATTCAAATTTACAAATTCCATTCAAGTACATTCAAGAATATTCAAACTTCATGTTTGAATAACATTTTCATTCAAGATTCTAAAAGAAGATTTCCAAATGGGATTCTTTTACATGGAGCAAGTTCTAAATTACACATGGATTAGAAAAGGGACTTTATCCAAAATTCAAGATTACAACATTTCATGTCCAATTTAAGGTTCAAATATATTACAACTTTCAAATTCTATTCACTTTCAAGAATACAAGTTCATACAATTCTAAAGTGAAATTCAATTTGAATTACAAGAAAACAAAAATACAAAGACATTCTTGAATTCATTCTTGAAATCTTCAAATCTCCATTCTTCAAGTTCAAGCTCCTTTATGCTTTCTTCAAAAGTTCTCATGTGACATGAAAAAGAAACATAAAAGGGGTGAAATTAGCAAAGTCAAAAGGTCAAAGGAAGTCAAAGAAAGTCAAAGAGAGATTTTTATGTCATAAAATTCTAATACTTAGAGATATCATAAAATGACATAAAAATTTACTCACATGGCTTATGTCATCATGGAATCTTTTGGCTTATGTCATATGGAATATTCTTTTCTTCCAACAATCACAAACTTGGCTACCAAGTTACCTAATACCTAACATATCCTTTTCTTTGTCTATAAATATAAGTGCCCTCCTTAGTATTTGGTACACCAAAGCAACTGAATTCTTGCTTTCTCTCTTCTTTCTTCATACTTAAGTTTTTCAAAGGTTCTTTGGCAAGAAGATTCGCATTCTTCAAACCAAAGCTCTTCCTTTGGAAGTAAGTATTCAAACACATCAGGGGAGGCATTTAGAGGTGATCCAAACCTCTGGAACACTTCTGTACGTGGAGAATTGTCATCTTCAACCCTCACTTGGAGCTGTTGCAGTTGGGGTCGAGCAAGGAGTTCTGGGCAGTTTCAATCCAAGCTAAGCATCTCAACACCTTCCAAAGGAATCACTGAAGCTATCTGGATCTTTGCAACAACTGTGTAACACACTTTGATCAGAGCCAAATCTCCATTTTTGAGATAAGTTTTAAGAGCTTCAAATTCTATAATTCACACATGATAAATTAGAAATGAAGTTACCAGTTGGTTACTGCACCTTTAAGGATCATTAACCCTCAATCAATTGCATCAAATCATGCATATAGAGTATTTCATGTTTAATTTCAGTTTTAGGGTTCTTCGTGTTCATGCGTGTGAATTTTGAATTATACTGAAAATAAATAAAATCAAAGGATACCATCATGATCCTCGTTCAAAAACGAGCAAAATCCATGTTTATATCTTTAAGTTGGTTGAGAAACGAATGAGATAACAAATTCAAAAATTTGAAGCTTAAGGTTGAAGATGAAGATGGTGGCGCCATTTTTTTGAATTTCCCAGAAACGAGTTTATTTTATTTTGAATGATAGGTGTGTTATCTACGAATTCATCGTAGTGTCCCAATGGTTACAGCGCGCGTCCAAAAGCCTTGCCTTGCCTTAGGTCTGGGGTTCGATCCCCCCCTCAGACCTTTTGTTCATTTTATTTTTCCAATTCATTTAATGCCTTGTTTTCACATATAATCATATGGGCTCTTTCCTTAAGCAGGCCACGTGCGTGGCCCAGTTGGTATTTGTTTTGTTTGGTAACCTATAGGGCGTGGGTTCAACCCTTGGCAAGACCAAACCCTTTTTTTAACACTATTTTCTTTCATTTTATTTTATAACTTCACATAATTAAATCACCCATCATTTTAAATCATTTTCTCTTGATTTTTCACACACTTATCATTTAATATATCTATTTTATGAATAACCCAAAAAAATCACAAAAATATTATTTATTTGATATATATTTTTTAGGTTTAAAGTAACACATTTTTAAGTATTTTAAAATACTTAATTTAAATATAGTTTTCTCTTGATTTTTAAAACCTAATCTCTTGTAAATATTTTTGTGATAAAACCCTAATCATGTAGGTCTTAATTAGGTATAGACTTTGTCTAAACACTAATTAAGTTGACTTTTGTCAATTTTCAAAACTGTTTTCAAACCTTAATTAAACAGACGACTAAGGTTTTCAGACAACAAAACCTTGTGTCATTTCAAATCATTTTCAACTGTTTTCACAAACAGTAAATATTTTATTGGGCCTCTAATAGAGTGTAAGTCCCAACACCTTTTTCTTTTCATAATTTGTTTTCAAAACTGTATTTTCAAAATCTTCTTTCTGTTTTCAAAACATTCTTCTGGTATTTGAAGGGCATTATTCCCGGTGAAACTATTCAGATACCTATGTGACCTATGTCCATCTTCACTTCTTCTGTTTTCAAAAGCCCTTAGCTGTTTATCATAAATATTCAACTGTTATCAATCAACTGCTGGTGAGGCTTTGTACATACATCTTCAAAGGCCTCCACTCCATCCAGGTTAGGCTTTACAAGCTTTCAATTTACAGTCTTTATTTAAATTACTGTCAAATATAGAACTGTTTATATATTGTTTAGAACTACGTCTGAGTGTAAAACTTAGGACAGTTAAACTATATATATATATATATATATATATATATATATATATATAAATATATATATTATAGGACTATGGCCTAGGATTGAGAATGTCTTCCCGGTGAAGGCTCTTTCCTAATTAGAGATCTGTAGTTCAAACCCTCTAGATGAATTATTCCCAGTGAAACATCTTGAAAAAAGTCTTAGAACCCAAAATAGGACACATCCACCCAAGATGAATTATTCCCGGTGAAACCTCTTACCCATTTGCTTAAAGCCAAAATAAGTTCAAAACTACATAGCTTTCTCTTGTGCTATAACAAGGACCCTCGATGACCCTCGATTAGCCTCCTCTTGGGCTTTGTACAAGGACCCACAGGCTTCTTAAAAGCATTTCCAGCTTCCTCTTGAGCTTGTATACAAGGACCCATCAGGTTTCTTATAAACATAGGAACAAGTCTTTAGTCACCTTTTAGCCTATCCAGGTGAGTTTCTTCCATTCTTTAAACCAAACTTTAAACAAACTAAGATTGTCTCAATCCCATATTGAGTACACTTTTTGGAATGAGAGACATGGACAGTCTCTGTCACCCTTATCTTCATTAATTTCCTTAGCGGAGTCTAGTTATATATCCTCAGTCAGTGTCAGCCTTAATCTTGGGCTTTAAACAAGAAGTCTCAATTAGACAATCTTTTCGCTATAACCCAAAACCCTTGGAAAGGGTCAGCCTCCAAAATCACTCCTTTAAATCCAAAATCCCTGGAAAGGGTTAGCTTCCAAAGATCAGTCTTTTAATAGATAATTTCACCAGCTGAGTCAAAATCCCTGGAAATGGTTAGCTTCCAAAAAATCAGTCTTTTAATAAATAAATCTTCCAGCAAAGTAAAACTCCCTAAAAATTCAGCCTCGACCTTGGGCTTCATACAAGGCATGAAATAATAACTTCCCCAGTTAAAAGTCAGCCACAACCTTGGGCTTTGTACAAGGCAGATAATAGAGTCTCCCCAGTGAGTCCTTCACCATCAAGTAGCCACAACCTTGGGCTTTGTACATGGCAGATAAACCATATTTCCTGTGTCAAAGATTCCTAACCTCTAGGACCTTTTCCTCATAGAGTCATCCATACTCAAATTTTTTATGAGTCCGCCACAACCTTGGGCTTTATACAAGGCAGAAAACAATGTTTTCCGTAGCCAGAGTAGCCACAACCTTGGGCTTCATACAAGGCACAAAATAGAGTCTCCCTAACTAGAGTCAGCCACAATTCTGGGCTTTGTATAGAACACCAAATAAAATCCATCAAATAAATACTCTCCAGCTAGAGTCAGCCTCAATTCTGGGCTTTGTACAGAACACAAAAACTCTTTAGTTTAAATCCATCCCCATTGGAGTTATCTCCTAGAGTCAATAAATAAACCAAAAGCCTCAAGCTTGGGCCTCATACAAGCCAGCTAAAAATCAAATCTTTCAAACAGTAGATAGACATCGCTTATCTCTATAGAGAGATCTTTCTCCTATCTCACCACATTCAATCAAACAAACATTTCAATTTCAATTTCAAACATTCTACCATTTAGGACTCTAAAAGGCATGCTCTGAGGCAAACGAACCCAGACATGTACACTTTCCCTAATTTGGATGAGAATCCTTCTTTCATTCAAGCGGCATGTTGGCTGTCATACTTGATCAACCAAGTAGGCTCCCTCTCTTAATGAAATGAATTCAACTTTTCTGTCACTTTAAAATGTTTGTGGTGGAATAATAGAAATACCTCTATGTAAAGATGATTTCATGTCTCTTTACTATAAACAGAGATTTAATTCAAGCTTCAACCTTGAGCTTCAAGCAAGGCACCAAAAAATCATTAAAATCCCTAATTAGTTCCCCGAACTACATTAAGCTCTGACTTCCATTAGGGATATGTAGGCATGAGGCTCACAAGGAATCTCAGTGAGCTAATAAAATACAAAAAATAGTCAGTCTGTCTTCTTTTTTAATTCAATTCAATTCCCTCTCCTAACACAAAGGAGAAACTTTCCCATTAATAAGCAACAAACACAATCACATTGACACAGAGAAGGTTCCCGTAGAGTACTACGGATATGTAGGGTGCTTAAACTCTTCCCTATGTATAACCGACCCCCCGGACTCCAGAATTTCTAGTCTAGGTGAATCCCCACACATAGCAAACTCCTAGGGTTTATTTGAGATCTTTTTCCCCTCTCCTACACGTAGGATAATTAAAAAGTTCATGTGATATCGTAGGAGGAACTGAAACAAAATTCATCCCGCCACGGGCGTATTCTCCTTCCAAATTTCGCGTGAAGGGTCTAGCGTGTCGTCCTCCCAAGTGAAATGGGGAGGTAAAGAAAACGACACCACACCCCCCAATCAGAGTTGTCTCCATGACTTGCACTTATCTCCGTATCCCCAGTGGGTCGAGAGTTTGCTTCTCCAGTGAAGTTTCCAGGGTATTCCCCAAGCAATTAATTGGGATGTTCTTATTCCCATGCGGGATTTATTCCCCAGCCAGAGCTCGCGTCTAGATTTGATCACCTCCAGCAGATTTCTGATCCATCTTTGTCAGCTCGCAATGGTGACCCAAGTCACTCATCTTGTCCTCCCCACAGAGTTCCGTACTCTCTCCAAGACTTCTTCAGCAATTCAGTGCTCCTCCGTCGTCTCCCTAAGCAACGTCTGAATCATGCATCATTTGCATTGCATTCTCTAAGCGTGAAGCATTTCCATCATCGGAATACTACTCCATACAACATTCATACATGCATCATGCATAAATTATATCATATTTGTTTCTTTCTACAGGAAAGTCTTCAACATATTCAATGCCTCCCAGAGAGCAACTCGCCTAATCATTACAGGCGCTTATCCTGATATTCAAATCAGAAGAAGTTTGTCTCCTTATCCTGACACCATCAGATCACATGAAGGCTTACTTAATCCCGATGCCCTCAGATCAGTAGAAGATATTTGTTCCTATCCTAATTCCAATTCAGTTAGAGGAACCGCCTCCGGATCTCTGTCGATCTTCCGAAGGAGCAAGCCTGCTGATGCTTCAGATCAGTTGGAAATATCTACGTCCTGACAATTTATTTTCGTTCAGAGGAAGAACTCGTCTGCCTAGTCCTGATGCTTACTATCAGTTGAAGATGTTTTCTTTTCCTGGTGCACACAGTTCAGAAGAGATATCCGTTCCTATTCCTGATAAATCAGACTTTCAGTTGAGGGAACCGCCTCCGGATCTCGTCGATCTTACGAAGGAGCAAGCCACTGATGCCCAGATCAGATGGAGATATCTGCCTGATTGACTTTGTCATTCAGAAGAGGATTGTTCTACTTATTTTCTGGCATCGCGCCCATATCAGTTTAAAGACTTCCTTTCCCGGCGCACACAGTTCGGAAGAAATATTGTTCCTGTCCTGATAAACCAGAATTTTAGTTGAGGGAACCGCCTCCGGATCTCGTCGATCTTATGAAGGAGCAAGCCGCTGATACCCAGATCAGTTCGAATATCTGCCTGATGATTTATTTGCATCAGATGGAGATGTCGCCTTGGTACCCAGACCAGAGATACTTACTACCCATTGATGCCCAGATCAGTTGGAGTATCTGCCTGATGATTTAATTGCATCAGATGGAGATGTCGCCTTGGTACCCAGACCAGAGATACTTACTACCCGTTGATGCCCAGATCAGCCGGAATATCTCATTTCGATGCCCATATTGACTTAGACATCTATCCCTGATTCCTGTTCGGAAGACATCTGCCACGTCTGATACCCAGATCATTCGAAGATGTGCCTTCTCTTAATGCCCAGATCAATTGAAGTCTCTTCCCCTGCCTGTGGGGTTACCTGCTCCTTCTTATCGCAAGTTGGAGCTGTTTAATTATCCATATCAACTGATGTTTTTTCTCCCTGCTTGCGGGGTGGTACATTACTTCTTTTTACAAGATGGGGTCTTCTGTTGATCAAGAGCGCAAATTTTCGAGTTCATCCTGGTATTCAATCTCCTTCCACCTCAACTGTTCAAAACTTTCATTTCTCGCTCGTCAGGTTCAAGAAGTTTGAATAGGGGCAGCTGTTGCATCCCAAAATTTGCCCTCTTTCTCTGAGCTATAAGTTATCAACGACGTTTATTTCGTCGTTCAGAAATTGAAGAAAAATATTTTAAAGAGTCTCCTTTAGAATTACAAGCTAAGGACTATGTTTCAAGGTGTCCTTTGGGGTCATGAATCAAGTTTTTATTCTTATGCTTGTGCACATCTATGGGGATATCATGTATGCTCGTTGCTTGAGTTTGAAGACATAGATTACAATTGGTGCAAGATAAGATGATTCAGATGTGGAAAATTCAAAAAATTCTGAATTCAAATTTGTGTTCGAGATTAATTGATTGGATTCAAGTTCTTAAGCTCATGATTTGTCTAAGAGTTTGTTGAAACTTGTTAAAAATGAAAGGTTCTTTCACATGTTTTGATATGCAAGTCTCAAGGTTCAAATTAATTCAAATTGCTTGCAAGATTCATCCATTCAAATTCAAGAAAAGTCCATCCAAACTTTTACAAAATTACAACAAGAAAAAACTCAAGAGTCCAATTCATTACATATCCATTCACAAATTCGTACGATATTAAAAAGTTACATAAAAAAAACCATATACAATAACACAAAGGCAACCAACTAGCAATTGAACTCCAAAACCGATCCTGCAACATGAAGGAAAATAAACCAAACCGCATCAGCATAGACCGGTTCAATTCAAAAAAAAAAGACTCTAATTGAAATTGGAGAAAAATTCAATACACAAAAGGAGGAAGGTAACAGAAAGATCATAACAAAAACTCTCGGAACCGCATTTTTTCCAATCACGCTCAAGAACTCAGTGTTTAGAACTCTCTCGATCCATTCATCAACAAAAAACTCAGAGAACAGAAAACTAAAAAGGAGAAAAAACAGAATCGATAACAGAAAAAGAGAATTGAAAAGATAAGGGAGCTCAACTTGAAAAAAATGGTGACAAACTTTTGGAAGAAATCTTGAACTCACTCCCGATTCATCTCTCTCCGAAAATCTTCATACAATCGGGAACCCTCCCTTTTTCTTCGGAGATAACCAAAAACTTCTTGAATCTCTCTCTGAGTCTTCAATCATCTTCACTCACCTCCAAGAATTCACCACCTTCAACTTTCACGGATCCAATCTCTTCACTGAAAAATCTTCACCTCTTGAAACTCTCTTCCTTCACTCTTCGATCTCGATCGTGTTCTTCACTGTAATTTCAACTCGCTTCGATCTTCATCGACTCCGCAATCCAATCTCCATCAATCTTCAACAAGCTTCAAGAAGCTCTTCATCACGCTGCACAAAAACAACATCGCACAATTCACGATTCAACAAATTCAAAATCAATCCTCATCTTCCTCAGAGCACAATCACCGCCTTGGAATTCATCATCAACCTGCAAACTTCAAGAACGCGACAATAATCATCATCCAATCCTTCTGCAATCACAAGAAAACTCTAAAAAAACGGTTACAGAAAAATCTTCATCAATCCACTCCATAAGCAACGACGATCAACAAGCTTCAACGATCTCTTCACCTTCGATCTGCAACAAGAAAAATGACAGAAAGTTAATCTCACATCGTTATCGACAATATCAGATTCGAAACCGCGAAGAAGAAGAGAAAGTATAAACTCCTCTCCGTAGTTGATTGATGCGTATGCGTGTTTGTTGCTCCATTTCGGGGATTGCGAAAGAAGTGACTCGAAATCGGAGAGAAGAGGGAACCGAGAGGAGAGCGATCGGAGTGAGGAACGAGAGCCACCGGTGTTGTGATTATCACGATGCTGTTGTAGTTCTTCGTCGGAGAATCGGAGACGAACAACATGAGAGATATTCGAGAGAGAATCGGAGACGAACAACATGAGAGCGAGATCGAGAGAGCGCCTCTGCGATTTGATCGGAGAGAGAGGTCTAGCCGCCGTTGGTCTTGGACGTGAAGAGAGGAAGGAGATAATCTGATAAGCCACAAGACAAAGTAACCCTAATCCCCTTTTAATCTTCTGATTAGTGTTTTTTTTGTTTAGTGAGATTTAATTTGAATTAGGTGTTAAGATTTGATTGGAAACTAATATAATTCTGATGTGATTAACATATTGATTAACTTGGAGATTGAATAAGTCTGAAGTAATAATCGAATCATAGAAATCTGAATTGGATCAAAAATTTGGTGAGATAGTCCCTTGGCCTTCAACTATTGCGCTCCACAGATATCCATAAGCCCATGTTGCACTTTTTTTTGTTATAAAATCTGAATCTTAAAAAATGCTGGACAAAGATATTTCTTGGGCCTCTCTTTGGCTGGGCCCTGCGCCCTTTTTCCTATCTGCACCACTGAATTCAATACTAAGCACTCCCTGTTTCTTATCTCTTCTCATTAGAATTAGAATTATTTTCCTTAATTTCTTTGCATAATAAAATGACATAAAAACATGTACTATTTTCCGTGTTAGATTTAATATTTTGTACATAGTTTTCTTCTATTGTTTTAGATAAAAATACCATGAAAAATAGTATTCTTGTTAGATTTTGTTCTTAGAATTTAATTAGAATTTTACCTCTATTTTGTTTCATAATCCGATTAAGCGACTTTGTTCGCGTTTTCTTGTTATTTCTAATAAGTGTACTAGCTTGTACAAGGTACTTTGAGAGAGTTCGATTGGGAATTAATTGCGTTGTGTTCCACTTTATTTATGGGACACGAACTTATTCCTGATCTCTCATCCATTAAGATGTATTCCTGTATTGTCTGGATTGTATCTCTTGCAGGTTGCTTGTGTGGTTGTGTTTGATACGTACCACATAGCAGTTGTGATTTATTTTCACACCGCATCGCTTTGACGCTTATGCTGGACTCCTGGCTCTGCTGGATGTTAGATTACGTGAAGTTTCTTAGCTCTGCTCGCATTGCTAGCTCACTGCGGATTTGCTATCCGCTCGGTATCCCCTTTGTCCTTTTTACTCTTTCGCGCACCATACCTTGCCATGAGAAGTAGGTTAGGCATGCAGCATCACATTTACCATGAGAAGTAGGACCTAGACATTCATCTGGCCAAGCCCTTGAAAGAGGCTCTGTTTTTGTTTGTTTATTATTCCTTGCTTCTTTCTTTTTTACTTTCAGCCTGTCTCGGGTGGCTTTCCTCGTTGACAATAGCTTCGGGTGGCTTTCCCCGTTAGCTAACAGTCTGTGGTGTCCCTGTCTCTGGTGGCTTTCCCCGTTGACAGTAGCTTCGGGTGGCTTTCCCCGTTAGCTAACAGTCTGTGGCGTACCTGTCTTGGGTGGCTTTCCGCGTTGACAATTGCTTCGGGTGGCTTTCCCCGTTAGCTAAGAGTCGGTAGTGTATCTATCTCGGGTGGCTTTCCCCGTTGATAGTAGCTTCGGGTGGCTTTCCCCGTTAGCTAAAGCACTTCCCCTGTCCCCAGGTCACTACTTCAGTAGTTTGCTTGCTTTACGAGCCGAGCTCGTTTGTGTGCTGCATTTGCATTGATTACTGCTTCAGTAGTTTGTTTGTTTTTCGAGTTCCGATTTTATGCTATATCTTTGTGATGCTTGTTCACTGTATTCTTATCTGCTATGCCTGTTGTTATGATATCTTTGTGATGCTTGTTCACTATCTTCTTATCTACTATGCCTGTTAGTATGATATCTTTGTGATGCTTGTTCACACACTTGCACATGTATGCATGTTACATGTTGTTTGCGATGCCTGTTCGCGTTATCACTTGTGATGCCTGTTCACATACTCACATTCGTGTATGTCTGTTACGTGTTTGTTTTTTGTTTGCGATGCCTGTTCGCATGTTCTTATTTGTGATGCCTAATCACATGCCATGTTTGCTAGGATCTTTGTGACGCTCCTTGTTTGCATGCTCCCTTAGGGTGCTCGGTTCCGTTTCTCTAGGAAACGTGAATTGAGATAGAAACAGAAACTTTTGAGCCGAACTACGACGCTCAGATTTCCTCATTGCACATTGGAGGTACGTAGGCACAGGGAACGAACACCCTAGCGAGCGAACTTTTCTTTTTTGTTGTTTTGTTCGAATTTTTCCTTCATCTTGTTTGCCCACTATTTGCTTTTTTTCCTTTATCTTGTATATCTTCCGTTGCATGTTTTTCTTAGCACATAGCATGTTACACACACACACACACACCCTTAGATTAGAAAATTAGCAAGAATGGATCCTGTGGAGTACCATAGACATGAGGGGTGCTGATACCTTCCCCTTATGTAACAGACACCCTTACCCTTTCTCTGAGACCATTGCTTGTTATTTGGTTTTCTTCGATATTTTCCATTCCTTATAGTAGGATAAATAGATGTTCGATGGCGACTTCATTGTTTTGTTTCGATGAGTTTTCCAGTTGCTTCACTGAGCAACCAGTCTGGCTTTGTTTCTTACAACTTCTCCTTTTTTGCTTAGCTTGTTTCTGAAAACCCACTTAGTTCCAATGATGTTAAATCCTTTTGGTCTTGGAACAAGATCCCAAATGCCATTCCTTGTAAAGTGATTTAGTTCTTCTTACATAGCAATTATCCAGTCAGCATCCTCCAGAGCTTGATCAACAGAAGTTGGCTCGATCAGAGATACTAGACCAAATTGACATTCTGCATTGTTCTTTAGGAATGCTCTTGTTCTGATAGGATCATCTTTCTTTCCAATGATAACATCTTCTGAGTGAGCAGATTTGAGTCTTGAAGATCTTCTGATAGTTGGCTCTTCAAAAATTCTGAGATTCTCTAGTGAAGCAGCAACTTGATATTCTGAAACTTTGCTTCTGGATTCTTCAGGTTCTGAGATAGAAATATCTATATCTTCAAAATTCTCAAACTGCTCTGGCTTTTCAAGACCAAGCTTATCATCAAATATGATATTGATTGATTCTTCAACAACCAATGTTTCAGTATTGTATACTCTGTAGACTTTAGAGTGTTCAGAATATCCAAGAAGGAAACACTTTTGTGCCTTAGAATCAAACTTATGCAGATGATCTTTAGTATTCAGAATATAACAAATACATCCAAAAGGATGGAAATAAGAAATGTTGGGCTTTCTGTTCTTCCACAATTCATAAAGAGTCTTATTAAGAATAGGTCTTATGGAGATTCTATTCTGAATATAACATTCAGTGTTAATTGCTTCTGCCCAAAAATGCTTAGCCATATTGGTTTCGTTAATCATGGTTCTGGCCATTTCTTGTAGAGTCCTATTCTTTCGTTCTACAACTCCATTTTGCTGTGGAGTTCTAGGACAAGAGAAATCATGGGCAATACCATTTTCATTGAAATAAATTTCAAAGAATCTGTTCTCAACTTCACCACCATGATCACTTCTGACCGTTATGATTTTACACTCTTTCTCAGATTGGATCTGAGTGCAGAAGTCAAAAAACACTGTATGAGACTCATCCTTGTGTTTCAAGACCTTTACCCACGTCCATCTGCTATAGTCGTCTACGATGACTGTCATACCCCAAAATTTGCCCTCTTATAATTGTCTATGTCATTTTATTTCAAATAATTGACGTAGCGCAATCGGTAAGAATTTGAGGGCAAAAGACGCACGACCGAAAGATCCCGGATTCGAATCTCACTTCTAACCTTTATTTTATTTTCTAACTTTTTTCCATTTTTTATTATTTTTTTAACTTCTTTAGTTATAATTTTCTTCTTTTTTATCAGGAAGTTTAAAACATCTTTTTTCTTTAAATCTTAATTTTTATACTCCTTTTAGTAAAATATATTCAAAAATTACAAAATATATATATATATATATATATATCGTTTTTAGAAGTTACTTTTTTTAGTTTAAGCATTAGTTTTGTTATTAGTATTATATTAAAGATTTAGAAATATTATATCAGATATATGTTTTTATTATTATTATTATTATTATTATTATTATTATTATTATTATAGTTTTAATTCAGTTATTATTAGTTTTATATTTTTATTTCTAATTATATTATAGTTAGTTAGCTATTATTATTATTTAGTATTATAATTAATAGTTATTAGAATTTTATTTTTATTACTAATTAAATCTTTTTTAGAGTCCAAGCCCATTGTTTTTTAACCTAATATTTTTCCTATAAACACTAATATTTTTTATACATTAGGAACTAACAATTCTAACCCTTATTCTCACTCTCTCTCTTCTCACAAACACAAAAATTATTTTCTCCTTCTCCAGGGTTGCGATTCCTGTTGCAGCACAGTAATAAATTTTCCAGCCTATCAGTCGAATTCTGAAACTACTGTTTCAATTTGCTTCGAATTTTTTCCAGAAGTTCAGAAAAAAATCGTAGAACAATACTCCTTTAGAATTTCTAAAGAATTTCGACCCTCATAATCGCAAATTCCTCGTTTTTCTATTTTATTTGATTTAATTTCTATTATCATATTTTCAAAAAAACCTAAAAAAAATTGTAGTTTCGTGTTCTTATTTTATTTTATTTATAATTAGGTTTTCTATGGATTGACCAAGTGGATAGTACCCAATTGCTTTTTTGGCCAAAAACCTTTTGGTATTTGGCCAAATCAAGGTTATTCATATTTGGTCAAAAACCTTTTGGTATTTGGCCAAATCAAGTTTATTCATATTTGGCCAAAAACCTTTTGGTATTTGGCCAAATCAAGGTTATTCGTAATTTTGTCCATAATTTAATTTGCTAAATCCCAATTCTTTTCTGATATTCTTATTCTTATTTTATTTTATTTTTGCAGGTACCTCCTTTGGCCAAAGGGGAGCAGGTGTAAATTCTTCCTTACATTACTTCATTGTCCTTGAAAACCTTGGTAAAATCTCTTTTTTTTAACCATTAACCCTAAAATATATATATAATAGGTAGATGTTGTCCATTTTCATGAATTAGGGTTAGGATTTTATCACATTCTTTAATTTTAGGCTAATAAATATTTTTAGGCTAATTAATTTATTTTTAGACTAATAATTATTTTTAGGCTAATAATTATTTTAGACTAATTAATTTATTTTTAGGCTAATAATTATTTTTAGGCTAATAATTATTTTAGATTAATTAATTTATTTTTAGGCTAATTAATTTTATTTTAGGTTTGTTAGCCTTGTTTTTAAAAAACCTTTTTGTTGCCTTTTCGCTCTCCTTTCAATTTTATCCTGCTTTTATTTCGCGCCCAATTCTTCCTCTATATTGTAACTGCCTCAAAGCCTTGTAATAGTTAGGGGTTTCTATTATTTTTCCTCTATTCATCTGCAGATGTTTATTGTAATAGATTTAGGTTTTTAATTTCCGCCTTTACTTTCTTGTCTTTATTTTTCTGCACAACAGGTGTTTATTGTAATAGCGTAAGAACTTTTAATTCTGTCTTTATTTTTTATTTTTAAGTGCGTGGTTAGTAATCTTAGGGAGTGCAAGCCTTGTTAAAATGAATTAGACCACTAATTATAAGATAATATTCGAATTGAACCACATGATTGTGCCACACACACCCCTTTAGGGTAACCCTTCTTGTTGCCTTGTTGCCTGTTGCCTTTATGTGAATTTCAAAATAGTCAAGTCCCTCGATTCCGAGGATACCTAAAGAAAAGGTTGCCTTAATCATTGAAATCATTATGAGATCTAGTCCCTCGATGCTGCCTCGGTAAAACACGATGATTGTCCCAATTGCTAAGGTGTCCTCGCACGATGCCTAAAAAGATTAGTGACTATTATATCGATGTTTGTCGATAACCCTTCAACATCCAATGAAAGGACTTCCTACCCTCTTATAGTATGGATAGCCTTTTCAAAACGAAAAGCTAAAAGAACTATTTTTCTAACTTAGGGTAGGTACTCCTGATTGGTTGCTCTATTCAAATTCAAATTCAAAATTCAAAATCTTTTCCCACTTATTTTCAAAGAATCTTTTTCAAAAAGACTACGCTTATTTACAAGCTAAAGTTCTTATTCAAACATTTTCCTATTCACACACTACACTTCAAACATTTTCGAAAACAAAGTGAGTTAAGCAATTAAGAGCCCATGGATAACCGTGGATACAAAGGGTGTTTAAAGCTTCCCTTTGTATAACTTACCCCCCGAACTCAAAATCTTTTAAAAGGTCTTTTTCTGTTCTTTTAGCCTTTCTTATTGCATAAAATAAAAGTCGGTGGCGACTCTTGCTCACCGCAACATTGTTTGCTTAATTATTTTAAAGTCAGTTCACCGTATTACAGAACTGGCGACTCTGCTAGGGAATTTTTCCGAATAAAAGAGGGGTTACCTTAAAGTTTAGGATTCACTTAAATGTTTTCACTTGTTTGATTTGTTTGCTTTATCTTTAAAGGTTGTTTTAGGTATTCTGTTGTGTGAAAGATCCTACACCCGGATCTAGTGTACCTTAGGTATGTGGCAAGAGACCAAGGAGACTGTACGACATGTATCATTATGGTTGATCTGGTGGCCACCGTTAGTGCGATGCTTTGGTTTGTCCTGATGGCCCTTGAATATGATCGAGGAGACGTTTGGCTACCGCATGGTGTCATTAAGCACTAATTCGTCCTTAGAACCTTAGTTGAACTTGACTTTGGCCTATAGGAAGTAGTGAGATGGCTGGATTTAGATTCCTGACTGAAGCCGGTTGATACTCGATGCTACACTCATTGTGATTGGACTCTAGGGATGTTTTTGGCTGGCCGATCGAGTGCCAAGTTGAGATAATGCCCACGAGAAAGATCAGAGATATGAGCACCATAGAACCCGATCTTTATCTAGGACAGGTTGAACCAACTAAACTTCAGTAGGGAGGGTACTCACCAACGACCTTCATGCAAGCCTTTAAACTCAAGGACACTTGTGTGACTTGCTTGTGTGTGCTACTAACCCTTCTATTTCCTTGCAGGTTTTGTCGTAGGACTTGTTTGTCCTTACTATCTTACGCTTTAACTACTGTACTACATTACATCATGACATCATGACATCATAGCATAACATGTTAACTAACCCTTTCAAGGATCTTAGGAATTTAGGGCGCACAATTTCAGGTGCTCTTATCAAGGACTTAATTCCTATCAAGGGGCAAGAGGATTTATTTTCCTCTAGCCACATACTTTCCAATTCAGAGACTCAGTTCCTACCAAGGGGTAAGTGGATTTATTTTCCTCTAGCCATATGCTTTCAAATTCAGAAGTATCCGAATCAGAGGCTATGACCCACTCAACATGGTGAGCTTGATTCCCATAGAAGAACTTCCAAGAATAAGAGTTCTTCAAACGAAGATGCGACTAAACCATTTTTTAGTGCTAACTAAATTCTTTAAAGGTCCTTGAAAACATTGCATACTCATAAGCATATCATTCATAAACATTGCATCACAGGTTTCCTACGACAGGTCTCTCATCCTTCCTCGCTGTTTATTTCAGCATCATGAATCTCGAGTAATCAGTCAGAAATCTTCAAGCCCAGAACAACTAGTTCCAAGAGATGATCTTTCACTTGGCCAGGGGCAAGAAGAATTAAAGACATTTCTGATCAAGAAGGAGAAGGATCAACATAGGCAGTAAGGTGGTCAAGATAATCAGAGAGCCAAGCCTAAGCGATCATTTACTCTGTTGCACATATCATCGTCTCAAGCTCTGCAACAACTGCTCAAGCAGAACTTGATAACCCTATTGCCTCCATATTCATTTCCTGTCAATCTTGTTCCTGAGCACTGAAGGATAGAAAAACACTTAGAAAGGGGGGGTTTGAATAAGTGTAGTCTTAAAAACTTGAACGATAAAAACAAATTGCACAGTTATTTTTATCCTGGTTCGTTGTTAACTAAACTACTCCAGTCCACCCCCACGGAGTGATTTACCTCACCTGAGGAGTTAATCCACTAATCGCAACAGATTACAATGGTTTTCCACTTAGCCCACGACTAAGTCTTCTAGAGTATCCTGATCACAACCTGATCACTCTAGGAACAAATGCTTAGACACAAGCTAAGACTTTCTTAGAGTATCCTGACCACCACGTGATCACTCTAATTACAACTGCTTAGACACAAGCTAAGACTTCCTAGAGTATCCTGATCAACACTTGATCACTCTAGTTACTTACAAATTAATGTAATCAAATAAGAGTTTTACAATGCTTCTGAAAAGCTATAATCACAACAGTGATATTTCTCTTAACGTTTAAGCTTAATCTCACTAATATATTACAACAGCAATGTAGTGAGCTTTGATGAAGATGAAGTTTCTGAGATTTGAGTTGAACAGCGTTTCAGCAAGTTTTTCAGAATAAGTTCTTTCAGAATCGTTAACCTTGCTTCTCATCAGAACTTCATATTTATAGGCACTTGAGAAGATGACCGTTGGGAGCATTTAATGCTTTGCGTATTCCGTACAGCATTGCATTTAATGTTTCACGCTTTTGTCAACTACCTCGAGCCTTGTTCACGCTGTGTCTACTGACGTTGCCTTTAATAGCTTCCAACGTTCCTTTTGTCAGTCAGCGTAGCCTGCCACCTGTACTTTCTTCTGATCTGATGTTTGTGTATACAACGTTTGAATATCATCAGAGTCAAACAGCTTGGTGCAAAGCATCTTCTTGTCTTCTGACCTTGAAGTGCTTCTGAGCGTGATACCATGAGAACTTCAGTGCTTCTGCTTCTGATCTCAAGTTCTTCTGATGCTTCCATAGACCCATGTTTTGATTATGCCTTGACCATCTTCTGATGTCTTGCCAGACCATGTTCTGATGTTGCATGCTGAACCTTCTGAGACAAAGCTTCTGAGCGCTGATTTGTGCATACTCTTTATATATTTCCTGAAAGGGAAATTGCAATGTATTAGAGTACCACATTATCTCACACAAAATTCATATCCTTGTTATCATCAAAACTAAGAATATTGATCAGAACAAATCTTGTTCTAACAATCTCCCCCTTTTTGATGATGACAAAAACATATATAAATGATATGAATTTGCGATCAGAAAGAGCAGACGGCTAAAGACAATTTACACAGCTATAGCATAAGCATGTGAATATGTCTCCCCCTGAGATTAACAATCTCCCCCTGAGAAGAATAATCTCCCCCTGAAATTAATACTAGAAGAATTTTATAAATAAAAGACTTCCCTGAGTATTTCAGTAGAGACGTTCACAGTGCTTGATCTTCAGAACATTCATGACTTCTGATTTCTGCTTCCATAGGACAGCTTCAGAACATTGAATTTCTTTAGATTCTCAAAACATTCACAGCTTCTGACTTCTGCTTCCATCGGACAGCTTCAGAACTTGAATTTCTTTGATCTTCAGAACATTCCCAGCTTCTGACTTCTGCTTCCATCGGACAGCTTCAGAACTTGAATTTCTTTAGATCTTCAGAACATCCACATCTTCTGATTCTTGCTTCCATTGGGACAGCTTCAGAGCTTGAATTTCTTCTTACATCACTTCATGCTAGATTGTATCAGAACATTTTTGAATGTACCAGAGCATCATCAGAGCATCTCTACATCCTGAAATGTTACAGAACAAAACTAAACGACAAAAGTCAGCATGAATGAGTGAAAACATAGAATATGTTTCAGAACACATAATATGTATCAGAGCCATATAGAATGTGTCAGAACAAATAGACATAATGTTTCAGATCATATTCTATCATCAGAATATCTGAACATTCTTCCTTCTTGCTTCTGATTCTGATTCTGAAGCTTCATAGCACTCAGCTTGCTTCAAGAATCCAAGAACTTGATTCATCTTGTTGCTTCTCATGTTGATCTTCAATTCCTGCAACAACACAACTTAAAGCATAGAACTTTGCAAGTTCTGTTAGTAATGTGGGGCCTTTTTACCCGGTAACTGATAATGTTAATCAGATCATTTGTCATTTATCATATATTTTCTCCCCCTTTTTGTCATATCATCAAAAACATAAAAGATTCAGATGAAAAAACAAAAAGAAACACATGGAAGAAAAAGATAACTTTCATTGAAGTTCAAGCAGACAAAAGTACAAAAGTACAAGAAGATAAGGAAGAGAAGATGCACAAAACAGATGCAGCAAAAGCAAAAACAAAACAACTAAGACTCAATCTAAGATGACCCTAGCCTTGACAAGATCTTGGCCAGCATCTCTTGAACCCCATTGTTATGCTCATTCTGCTTCTCTATGAAAGCTCTAAACTCAGCATTGACTGAGCTTTGCTCATCCTGGTTCATCTGAAGAACTTCCAGAGTCCTTGCAAGACGGGAAGGTTCATCAGAAGAAGCTTCACAGCTTCTATCCAACGGGATGGCATTGTGATCTGTAGCTTCCATTGATAGATCATTTGCAGGGATTTCCTCAACAGGAACTGATTCAGCAACATGATCTTCTACATCTGCTTCTTGCATAGAAGCATCTCCATACTCTGCAGCAGGAACCTCAGAATCTCCATTCTCAAGTGCCTGAAGAATGGCACCTAGATTCCTGGGGGCAGAAGGACCTTCAACTTCTGGTGGGTCAACAACTTCTGGAATGACCAAGCTTGGGTCTTTCTTAGAAGGGTTTTCCCTCAGAAAGTCAAAGAGAGTCTTGAAATCTCCGAGCAGAACAGGATATTGAGGTAACCAGACCACAATCTTCCTGCAAGGATTAGCTTCCAATGCAGCAGCCAGTCTTGCTTCTTCCAATTCATCCACAAACCGCTTCTCCTCGGCAGCAACACAATTTCTGAGAGGATGGTAGTATATACCATTATCACCCTCCAGAAGGTAACCAGGGTAACCAGGGGCAGCAGCCACTAGTCTTTTCTGTACTCCCATTGCTTCTAATTGAAAATCCTTGCGAAAGCTTTTCCAAAGATTTCTTGTAGAAACATCATCCAGACCACTTAGAAAGGCATCCTTCAGAAGGTCTAGACTGCTAATCACCTCATGTCTGAATAGTTCCAAGTAGGTATAGGGTTCAAGTTTAGGCGGATTGAAGGTGAATTTGTAGTCAGGGTAGAGAAGACAGTAGGGTTTGGATTTTCTGGTAGGTAAGGGATGGGATATAGAAGGTGGAGGTGCGGTGGATGAGGAAGAAGGGATATCTGAAAGAATGATTGATGAGGATGGAATATCAGAAAGGATAGATTGAGAAGAGGATGGTGTATTTGTAAAGGGAATTGGTGAGAAAGATTTATCAGAAGGAGTTGGGGGAAGAATACTTAGAGGTGTGGGGTTTAGAATGGGAGAGGAAAAAGATGATGGAGAAGGATTTGGTAAAGTGAAGTTTACTCTTGGTTCAGATGGAGGTGATTGGAGAGATGGTTTAGGAACAGAAGGAGGTGGAGTAAAAACTTGCCTGGAGACGTGTTCAGAAGAAGCATGTGAAGATCTGGTTCTGTGAAAGGAGTCTCTGATCCTTTTCTCCCTTCGTTCTTTAGAGTCCACCTTGTCAGGATCATAGGTGACCCTCAACTTCTTGGCTTTCATAACCTCATCTTCTCGGGCCTTTCTTTTTAGCCTAGCCTTTTGTTCCTTCTGATCCTTCTTCAGAAGATCAGCTTTGGACGGAAGTACTCTGCCACGGATCCAAGCAGGATCAATATCTGATTGCTTCCTAACACAATCTTCCAGGTAAAGCTTGAAAACCTGATGCAGTTCTTTATGAAACAAAGAGGCAAAACCTTCAACAGCAACTCTTCTTGACAGGATGTCAGGAAAGCTTGTGCACACAGAAGGTACATTTTGAATGAGTTCCAGTCTGAACAAATCCACACCATTGAAGATGGGACCTTGAACTACTCCAAGAAAATGGGACGCATTGAGTTTTCTGATGGAGTCCAGCACTTTGCTTTCAATCATAATGTCTGAAATCATTCTTCCGAAGGGAATAGTCGTTCTTGGAATATGAGGGTACTTCGCCCTTTCATCTTCTCTTGACTCAAATATAGAAGTCTTCAGATTCTCAAACAGAATATGAGAGATGTTGATCTCAGTCTTTTTGCCAATGCAGAAAAGAGTATACTTGTGTTCCGGACTGATGTAGGAGGAGGAGAGCATCCTCTTTCTATGGTGAAGGGAACCCAAAATAATCTCAGCCCATGCTTTATAAAATGGCCTTAAGGTGCCCGTGTTATGAGAATCAATTCCAAAAGCCAGAGAGATTTGTTTTTCAACTTTAGACCAGTCAACTGTTGCATGTTGAAGACCAGACCAACCTTCTTCATCATTCAGATTGTACAGCTTCCTGATGAGCTTTTCAGTGATAACCACTTCATGCCCTAGCACGAATGAAATGATGGCAGTTGGAGTAACCGTTGCATGTACCCAGAAATCCTTCACAAGTTCAGGATAAATTGGGCCAACCAATCTATCAAGATATTTAGACCATCCTTGCTGAAATATTCTTGCATCACACTTAAAGCCATTTGCTTTTAGGTTGTTGATGTCCACAGCAGATTCACAAAGAACTTCCAGTTTTTCCGTGGGTATTAAGCATGTTTTTAATGGAGCATACTCATATTTGCGTAGAAGGATTTTTGTAGAAGTGAGTCTTTATTTTGAATTTGATGAAAATGAGGATGAGTTCATGATGATTATGCTTTGAGATCAAATCAAAAACTAGGGTTTGAAAAACAGATGCAACGAAAGGGATTCATAAAAGAGAGACAGAGAGAAAAAGAAGGAATGAAGGTGAAGCGGGTTATTTAAATGATTTGAAAATAACGAAATCATTATGCATTTAATGAGAAATGACATTAGGAGAGAGAACACGATAAATGAAATGATTTAACACAGTTACCTAGGTCGGCGTCTTTTCAACTGCACGCTTTGTACTAACCGTACATACACGTGTTCACCATCAGATAATAGATGACAGCTGTAAATTTTTTGAATAGACTTTACGCCTTCTGATTCTGATCACTGCTTCTGATTGTCATTCTTAAGAAATGATCTGGTTCTGATAGGATCATCTTTCTTTCCAAGGATCACATCTTCTGAATGAGCTGATGCAAGTCTAGGTGATCTTCTGACTGTTGGCTCTTCAGAAATCCTGAGGTTCTCAAAAGATGAAGCAACTTGATCTTCTGATCCATTGCTTCTGAGACTTCCAGCTTCTGCAGCTTTGCTTCTTGGTTCTACTGCTTCTGATATATCAATATCAAAATCTGCAAAATTCTCAAACTGCTTTGGTTTTTCAAGACCAAGCTTATCATCAAATCTGATATTGATTGATTCTTCTACAATCAATGTTTCAGTATTGTATACTCTGTAGCCTTTAGAGCGTTCAGAATATCCAAGAAGGAGACACTTTTGTGCCTTAGAATCAAACTTACCAAGATGATCTTTAGTGTTCAGAATAAAACATACACATCCAAAAGGATGGAAATATGAAATGTTGGGCTTTCTGTTCTTCCACAATTCATAAGGAATCTTATTTAGAATAGGTCTGATAGAGATTCTATTCTGAATATAACACGCAGTGTTTATTGCTTCTGCCCAAAAATGCTTAGCCATATTGGTTTCATTGATCATGGTTCTGGCCATTTCTTGTAGAGTCCTATTCTTTCGCTCTACAACCCCATTTTGCTGTGGAGTTCTAGGACAAGAGAAATCATGAGCAATACCATTTTTTTTGAAGAACTCCTCAAAGAATCTGTTCTCAAATTCGCCACCATGATCACTTCTGAACTTTATGATTTTGCACTCTTTCTCAGATTGGATCTGAGTGCAGAATTCAAAGAACACTGAATGAGACTCATCCTTGTGTTTCAAGAACTTTACCCATGTCCAGCGGCTATAATCATCAACGATGACTAATCCATATTTCTTCCCTTTGGCAGATGCTGTTTTGACTGGGCCAAACAGATCAATATGCAAAAGTTCTAACGGCCTTGAGGAAGAGACAACATTCTTAGACTTGAATGCAGGTTTGGAGAACTTGCCCTTCTGACATGCTTCACAAAGAGCATCTGATTTGTATTTCAGATTAGGGAGTCCTCTGACAAGATTTAGTTTGTTAATCTGAGAAATCTTTCTCAAACTAGCATGTCCTAATCTTCTGTGCCAGACCCATTGCTCTTCAGAAACAGACATAAGGCAAGTCACCTTCTGCTTCTCAAGATCTGAAAGATCAATCTTATAAATGTTGTTCTTTCTCTTGCCTGTAAATAGGATTGAGCCATCCTTCTGACTTACAGCCTTGCAAGACTTTTGATTAAAGATTATGTCATAACCATTGTCACTTAATTGACTTATGGACAATAAGTTATGAGCTAATCCATCTACTAGAAGAACATTAGAAATAGAAGGAGAGTTACCAGACTTTATAGTTCCTGAGCTAATAATTTTGCCCTTCTGATCTCCTCCAAACTCCACTTCTCCAGCAGATTTAAGCACCAGGTCTTGGAACATAGACCTTCTTCCTGTCATGTGTCGCGAGCATCCAGAGTCCAGGTACCATGACATGTTGTGCTTTTCCTTCTTTGCAGCCAAGGATATCTGCAATAGGAATAATCTTTTCCTTAGGTACCCACATCTTCTTGGGTCCTTTCTTGTTAGTTTTCCTCAAGTTCTGATTGAACTTGGGTTTAGCATTATATGAAATAGGAGGAACAGAATGATAGTTTATGTTCTGAGTTCCATGATATTTCTTAGGTTTTGTCACATGCTTCTTGGTGTGTGTTATGTGAAAAGCTTTGAGCATGTGATGTGTGCCTAATATCATGGGAGTGGCCAAATTTAAATTGGTTATACAGAGGCTTGTATGATATTTTCATATCATCCACAGATTCAAGCTTGTATGGGATTTCACCCTCATAACCAATGCCATCTCTTTTGTTTCCTGACACAGCATATATCATAGAAGCAAGTTGACTTCTGCCAATACTTCTAGATAAAAACTTTCTGAAACTTAAGTCATATTCTTTCAGAATATTGTTCAGACTTGGAGTAGATTTTTCAGAGACAGAAGGAGATCCAGTATTTTTGGATAAATTTAAAACTTTTTCCTTCAGTTCATAATTCTCCACTTCAAGCTTCTTAGTTTCAAATTCAAATAGCTTTTTCAGCTTCTTGTATTTGATACTAATCTGAGACTTGAGTTCCAGAAGTTCTGTTAGACTAGAAACCAACTCTTCTCTAGATAGTTCAGAAAATACCTCTTCAGAATCTGATTCTGATGTAGATTCTGATCCATCATCTTCTGTAGCCATCAGCGCGAAGTTGGCTTGCTCTTCTTCAGAGTCTGATTCTGATTCTGATTCAGAATCATCCCATGTTGCCATAAGACCTTTCTTCTTATGAAACTTCTTCTTGGGATTCTCCTTCTGAAGTTTTGGACACTCGTTCTTGTAATGTCCAGGCTCATTGCACTCATAGCAGACAGCCTTCTTCTTGTCAGATCTTCTGTCACCATAAGATTCTCCTCGTTCAAATCTCTTTGAACTTCTGAAGCCTCTGAACTTCCTTTGCTTGCTCTTCCAGAGTTGGTTTACCCTTTTGGAGATCATGGACAGTTCATCTTCTTCTTTAGATTCTGATTCTTCAGGATCTTCTTCTCTAGCCTGAAAAGCGTTAGTACATTTTTTAACATTTGATTTTAACACAATAGACTTACCTTTCTTCTGAGGCTCGTTTGCATCCAGCTCTATTTCATGGCTTCTCAAGGCACTGATAAGCTCTTCCAAAGAAACTTCATTCAGATTCTTTGCAATCTTGAATGCTGTTACCATTGGACCCCATCTTCTGGGTAAGCTTCTGATAATCTTCTTTACATGATCGGCCTTGGTGTAGCCTTTATCCAAAACTCTTAATCCAGCAGTTAGCGTTTGAAATCTTGAGAACATCTTCTCAATGTTTTCATCATCCTCCATCTTGAAGGCTTCATATCTCTGGATTAGAGCAAGAGCTTTAGTCTCCTTGACTTGAGCATTTCCCTCATGGGTCATTTTCAATGACTCATATATATCATAGGCCATTTCCCTGTTAGATATCTTCTCATACTTAGCATGAGAGATAGCATTCAGCAAAACAGTTCTACATTTATGATGATTCTTGAAAAGCTTCTTTTGATCATCATCCATTTCTTGCCTTGTAAGCCTTACGCCACTGGCTTTCACTGGATGTTTGTAACCATCCATCAGAAGATCCCATAATTCACCATCTAGACCAAGAAAGTAACTTTCCAGTTTATCTTTCCAGTATTCAAAGTTTTCACCATCAAATACTGGTGGTCTAGTATAACCATTGTTACCATTGTATTGCTCAACAGAGCCAGATGTAGATGCAGGTGGATCTGTTGGAATTTCACCAGCCATCTTTTACTGAAGCGTTTTTCTCTTCCTGAATCTTTTCTAAACACGGTTAAGTGCTTGCACCTTAGAACCGGCGCTCTGATTCCAATTGAAGGATAGAAAAACACTTAGAAAGGGGGGTTTGAATAAGTGTAGTCTTAAAAACTTGAACGATAAAAACAAATTGCACAGTTATTTTTATCCTGGTTCGTTGTTAACTAAACTACTCCAGTCCACCCCCACGGAGTGATTTACCTCACCTGAGGATTTAATCCACTAATCGCAACAGATTACAATGGTTTTCCACTTAGCCCACGACTAAGTCTTCTAGAGTATCCTGATCACAACCTGATCACTCTAGGAACAAATGCTTAGACACAAGCTAAGACTTTCTTAGAGTATCCTGACCACCACGTGATCACTCTAATTACAACTGTTTAGACATAAGCTAAGACCTCCTAGAGTATCCTGATCAACACTTGATCACTCTAGTTACTTACAAATTAATGTAATCAAATAAGAGTTTTACAATGCTTCTGAAAAACTATAATCACAACAGTGATATTTCTCTTAACGTTTAAGCTTAATCTCACTAATATATTACAACAGCAATGTAGTGAGCTTTGATGAAGATGAAGTTTCTGAGCTTTGAGTTGAACAGCGTTTCAGCAAGTTTTTCAGAATAAGTTCTTTCAGAATCGTTAACCTTGCTTCTCATCAGAACTTCATATTTATAGGCACTTGAGAAGATGACCGTTGGGAGCATTTAATGCTTTGCGTATTCCGTACATCATTGCATTTAATGTTTCACGCTTTTGTCAACTACCTCGAGCCTTGTTCACGCTGTGTCTACTGACGTTGCCTTTAATAGCTTCCAACGTTCCTTTTGTCAGTCAGCGTAGCCTGCCACCTGTACTTTCTTCTGATCTGATGTTTGTGTATACAACGTTTGAATATCATCAGAGTCAAACAGCTTGGTGCAAAACATCTTCTTGTCTTCTGACCTTGAAGTGCTTCTGAGCGTGATACCATGAGAACTTCAGTGCTTCTGCTTCTGATTTCAAGTTCTTCTGATGCTTCCATAGACCCATGTTCTGATTCTTCCTTGACCATCTTCTGATGTCTTGCCAGACCATGTTCTGATGTTGCATGCTGAACCTTCTGAGACAAAGCTTCTGAGCGCTGATTTGTGCATACTCTTTATATATTTCCTGAAAGGGAAATTGCAATGTATTAGAGTACCACATTATCTCACACAAAATTCATATCCTTGTTATCATCAAAACTAAGAATATTGATCAGAACAAATCTTGTTCTAACAAGCACAAGTCTAATACAAGATGTGCTTAACATTCGAACAGTCCTGGTCATGATACCGAAGATTGTGGACCATTGAAGCAAAGGATTCAAGACTTAATTGACGACGAGATCATTGATTTCAACTCACCTGAGAAGCCTCATATGGCTGATGTTTTGCACAACCAGAAAGATCATAATGAACACAACAAATCTGTTGGGGCAGGTCTGATCTCTACATCAGTTCCACAACAACGACACAAGCCAGATGCACTTAAGCGTCAATTCACCAAAATTAACGTGTTCTTAGATCAGGCGTTGCAACATCTATTGAAGACACGAACAATTACTGTGAGGGATCCTCCTCAACACATCAACACTTCCTCTACTAAACACAATCGAAATGTGCGATGTGCCTACCATTCCAATAGTCCCGGGCACGATACCGATAGCTGCTGGGCATTAACGAATAAGATCCTAGACATGGTCGATGATGGTGAAATTGAGTTCAATCCTCCTAAGACCCCTATAGTGATCACTGCTCCCATGCCTAATCATGACAAGACTGATTAATGTCTAGAAGGATGGACTATTGGCTCATTAGCTTTACTTTCATTTGCAACTTCTATCCTGTTTGTTTAAATATTCGACTTATGATAGACATTATCTGTTTTAATAATCATCACTAGTGCATTGCATATGTTTGTCTTGAATCAATCATTTCGCTATCACTCATTTAAACGGTGTCTTTACTTTGTTTTGTTTTGTGATTTTCAACTCCTGCTAAGCTGTAAGCCTTTTAAGGGAGGATGACGAAAACGATACCGCAACCTCATACAGTACGCTTTTGAACGGACCATGTTGACGATGTACAGGCATTGTTTCCATTCCTAAAAAAGTGGAGATATAAGGATGTTAATCCCTCGTCAACCCCTTTGAACCTAAGGTGTAGGAGTTTTCTTTCACGTGCAAATTGAAACCCTTTAATCATAACCTGGGGCAGGGTAGTTACTCGGTTAACTCAATTATACTAGTCATTGTTTACGCAAATAATGATGGATCCCCGCAACCATTAAGCCAGGCAGTCAATATCCACCAAAAGGAAAAGATGTTAAGTCAAAACCTATGAAGGAGACTTATCAAAAATTAAAACATCCCGCTGACTGTAATCTCAAAATAAATAGTTCAGGCAAAATTTAGGGATAATAAAGTCAAAAAACCAAAAGAAGTTGTTATAAATCCTCGATAAAAAAAAAATTACAAAAAAAAGGATGACTGCCTGTCCAAATAAACTTACAACGTCTTAACCATCATCAAACGCCGGTGGTATGACTTCAAGACCTGCTAGAACTTAAATACAAAGTTAACTGAGCATAGGATCGAAGAACGTCACGAAGATTGGGAGGGGTACAAATAAACTTTGAGCCATTATCCTTTGTTTCTTAAACAGTGAACGAAGCCACGTTACAACCCTTGAAAGTCCTAACTGAAGCATGGTTAGTTCGAAAGCATACTGTCACCAAAACGATATCCTGATTCCTTAAGGTTTACCACAAATGCTGAGTTGATATTTCGTTTTTACAAATGTCACGTTTCATAAACATCACGCTTTTACATCTCCTATTTTAATGTTTTTCAAAAAAAAAAAACTCAAGACAGACGTATGCATTGCATATCATGAATTCATTATTAAACATATTCTGCTACATAATTTCAAATGTTAGCATCAGAAAGAATTTGCACAGGGTACGACTAATGACTAAAAGTCATCCCGACAGACGGAACTATTTCAGTAGCAACATCTCTCATAACTAACTCACTTGATTAGAAGTCAATGAATACAAGGGGCATGACATGTTTTGTCCAATCAATCTGGGGCAATCAAGTCAAGGTTCAAAGAAGCTCTCAGGAGCATCGAACAATCAGGGGCATATCCCACGTCTATGATTACTAGAGGCAAGTCACCCGTAGTATATATCTCAGAAGGTACTCACCAGGAGAATCTCTTCAAAGTCCCTACTAGCTGGGGCAAATCTATACATGGCCTGTCTGACACTTCAACCAATACTCATTGGTGTGTCCCAATCAATATAAGGCCAGGGACATCAGTTACTATAACTGTTGCGAGCAATGTTCAAGGCATTCGCGTCCTCCCACAGAGCCATTGTCACAGGATCATATCCCCACAGAGTAATGTTCAAGTAGCTATCTTCAATCCCCTCTCCAACAGGGTCTATTCATCTCTCATATCCCAGCCAGGGTACATCAGGATCAGATCATTCAAGATACTCATCCCCAAGCGAAGATCAACAATCCCCAGCTGGATATCCTCAAACGGAAGACAGGAATTCATAATCACCTTATTAATATCTCAAATAGCATACAGATACCAATATGCTTCGACTATACAATCCATCTTCGGCATCATTCATTATACATACATAGCATGCATCATCCTCGTTTATTTCGATAACCTCATCACACATGCATCATGACATTGCATAAAAACTAATCTCACTTTTCAGGTCGATCAATCGGTCAACAACCTTCATCAGATATGGTCTAATGTATGGCTCGTTCTGATATTCTCCTTCAGATATGGTTTAATGAATAATTCGTTCTGATGTCCTACTTCCGGATATGGTCTGACGTACGACCCGTTCTGGTATTCCTTTTCAGATATGGTCTAATGAATGACTCGTTCTGACATCCTTCGTCATATATGGTCTAATGTATGGCTCGTTCTGATATTCTCCTTCAGATGTGGTTTAATGCATAACTCGTTTTGATGTCATACTTCCGGATATGGTCTAATGTACGACTCGTTCTGGTATTCCACTTCAAATATGGTCTAATATATGACTCGTTCTGGTATTCCTCTTCAGATATGGTCTAATGAATGACTCGTTCTGGCACTCTCTACCGGATATAGTCTAAATGTATGGCACGTTCTGATATTCTCCTTCAGATAGAGTCTAATGAATGACTCACTCTCTCAGGTACTTCTCAAAAATAGTGGATCCGGTCTAACGCACGACCCATCCTTCATCCTAACGCACGATTTTCCAAACATTTATCAAATGCAAATTGGATCCGGTCTAACGTACGACCCATCCTTCAGCCTAAGGCACGACTTTCCAGACATTTATCAAATGCAAATTGGATCCGGTCTAACGTACGACCCATCCTTCATCCAAACGCACGGCTTTTCCAGACATTTAACAATGCAAACTGAACCTAGTCTAGCGTATGACTCGTCCTAAAAGTATAGCCTAACGTATGGCTTACTTTGACACTTATCAATACAGTGGATTCAGTCTAGCGTACAACTCATCCTAAGTATATCATTCAGATATAGTCTAACATACGACGTATTCTGACTCTCAAGTCTATCAAGCTCGATGGCATCTTTAAGCCCATCTCAATCAAGTCTCAATATCCAGATGGCATCTTTAAGCCCATCCCTGATAACTTTCAGTCAACTTCTAAATGGCATCTTTAAGCCCATCTCCGAAAAAAGTCCCTGCATCAGCAAAGGGCAAATTTCTTGGTATTCTAGTGTTCAATCCTCTTCCACCTTCAAATACCGATTGGTATACAAACCACTCTGCATCCTCAGGTTTAAGAAGATTGAATAGGGGCAGCTGTCATACCCCAAAATTTTCCCTCTTATAATTGTCTATGTCATTTTATTTCAAATAATTGACGTAGCGCAATCGATAAGAATTTGAGGGCAAAAGACGCACGACCGAAAGGTCCCGAATTCGAATCTCACTTCTAACCTTTATTTTATTTTCTAACTTTTTTCCATTTTTTATTATTTTTTAAACTTCTTTAGTTATAATTTTCTTCTTTTTTATCAGGAAGTTTAAAACATCTTTTTTCTTTAATCTTAATTTTTATACTCCTTTTAGTAAAATATATTCAAAAATTAAAAAAATATATATATCGTTTTTAGAAGTTACTTTTTTTATTTTAAGCATTAGTTTTGTTATTAGTATTATATTAAAGATTTAGAAATATTATATCAGATATATGTTATTATTATTATTATTATTATTATTATTATTATTATTATTATTATTATTATTATTATTATTATTATCATTATTATTATTATTATAGTTTTAATTCAGTTATTATTAGTTTTATATTTTTATTTCTAATTATATTATAGTTAGTTAGCTATTATTATTTAGTATTATAATTAATAGTTATTAGAATTTTATTTTTATTACTAATTAAATCTCTTTTAGAGTCCAAGCCCATTGTTTTTTAACCTAATATTTTTCTTTTAAATACTAATATTTTTTACACATTAGGAACTAATAATTCTAACACTTATTCTCACTCTCTCTATTCTCACAAACACAAAAATTATTTTCTCCTTCTTCAGGGTTGCAATTCCGGTTGCAGCACAGTAATAAATTTTCCAGCCTATCAGTCGAATTCTGAAACTACTGTTTCGATTTGCTCCGAATTTTTTCCAGAAGTTCAGAAAAAAATCGTAGAACAATACTCCTTTAGAATAGAATTCTAAAGGATTTCGACCCTCAAAATCGCAAATTCCTCGTTTTTCTATTTTATTTGATTTAATTTCTATTTTCATATTTTCTAAAAAATCTAAAAAAAATTGTAGTTTCGTGTTCTTATTTTATTTTATTTATAATCAGGTTTTCTATGGATTGACCAAGTGGATGGTACCCCAATTGCTTTTTTGGCCAAAAACCTTTTGGTATTTGGCCAAATCAAGGTTATTCATATTTGGTATTTGGCCAAATCAAGGTTATTCATATTTGACCAAAAACCTTTTGGTATTTGGCCAAATCAAGGTTATTCATATTTGGCGAAAAACCTTTTGGTATTTGGCCAAATCAAGGTTATTCGTAATTTTTTCCATCATTTAATTTGCTAAACCTCAATTCTTTTCTTGTGTTATTATTATTACTATTACTAATATTCTTATTCTTATTATTATTATTTTATTTTTGCAGGTACCTCCTTTAGCCAAAGGGGAGCAGGTGTCAATTCTTCCTTACATTGTTTCATTGCCCTTGAAAACCTTGGTAAAATCTCTTTTTTTTAACCATTAACCCTAAAATATATATAATAGGTAGATGTTGTCCATTTTCATGAATTAGGGTTAGGATTTTATCACATTCTTTATTTTTAGGCTAATAATTATTTTTAGGCTAGTAATTGTTTTTAGGCTAATTACTTTATTTTTAGGCTAATAGTTATTTTTAGGCTAATAATTATTTTAGGCTAATTAATTTATTTTTAGGATAATAATTATTTTAGGCTAATTAATTTATTTTTAGGCTAATTAATTTAATTTTAGGTTTTGGTAGCCTTGTTTTCAAAAAACCTTTTTGTTGCATTTTCGCTCCTTTCAATTTTATCCTGCTTTTATTTTCGTGCCCAATTCTTCCTCTATATTGTAACTGCCCCAAAACCTTGTAATAGCTATGGGTTTCTATTATTTTGCCTCTATTCACCTGCAGGTGTTTATTGTAATAGATTTAGGTTTTTAATTTCCGCCTTTACTTTCTTGCCTTTATTTTTCTGCCTTACAGGTGTTCATTGTAATAGCGTAGGAACTTTTAATTCTGTCTTTATTTTTTATTTTTAACTGCTTCGTTAGTAATCTTAGGGAGTGCAAGCCTTGTTAAAATGAATTAGACCACTAATTATAAGATAAATATTCGAATTGAACCACATGATTGTGCCACACACACCCCTTTAGGGTAACCCTTCTTGTTGCCTGTTGCCTTTATGTGAACTTCAAAATAGTCAAGTCCCTCGATTCTGAGGATACCTAAAGAAAAGGTTGCCTTAATCATTGAAATCATTATGAGATCTTGTCCCTCGATGCTGCCTTGGTAAAACATGATGATTGTCCCAATTGCTAAGGTATCCTCGCATGATGCCTAAAAAGATTAGTGACTATTATATCCTTCCCTAAAGACTACCTACCTCTATATGGTAGGGACAGCTTTATGGCGAACGATGTTTCTCGATGACCCTTCAACATCCACTAAAAGGACTTCCTACCCTCTTATGGTATGGATAACCTTTTCAAACCGAAAAGCTAAAAGAACAATTTTTCTAACTTAGGGTAGGTACTCCTGATTGCTTGCTCTATTCAAATTCAAATTCAAAATTCAAAATCTTTTCCCACTTTTTTTCAAATAATCTTTTCAAAAAGACTACGCTTATTTAAAAGCTAAAGTTCTTATTAAAACATTTTCCTATTCACACACTACACTTCAAACATTTTTGAAAACAAAGTGAGCTAAGCAATTAAGAGCCCATGGATAACCGTGGATACAAAGGGTGCTTTAAACCTTCCCTTTGTATAACTTACCCCCCGAACTCAAAATCTTTTAAAAGGTCTTTTTCTGTTCTTTTAGCCTTTCTTATTGGATAAAATAAAAGTCGGTGGCAACTCTTGCTCAACACAACATTGTTTGCTTAAATATTTTAAAGTCAGTTGACCGTATTACAATGACTAATCCATATTTCTTCCCTCTGATTGATGCTGTTTTGACTGGGCCAAAAAGATCAATGTGTGGAAGTTCTAGCGGCCTAGAGGAAGAGACAACATTCTTAGACTTGAATGCAGTTTTTGAGAACTTCCCTTTCTGACACGCTTCACAAAGAGCATCTGATTTTTATTTTAGATTAGGGAGACCTCTTACCAGATTAAGTTTGTTAATCTGAGAAATCTTTCTCAAACTAGCATGACCTATTCTTCTGTGCCAGACCCATTGCTCTTCACTAACAGACATAAGGCAAGTAACCTTCTTATTCTTAAGATCTTGAAGATCAATCTTGTAAATGTTGTTCTTTCTCTTTCCTGTAAATAGGATTGAGCCATCCTTCTGACTATTAGCTTTACAAGACTTTTGATTAAGGATTATGTCATAACCATTGTCACTTAATTGACTTATGGACAATAAGTTATGAGCTAATCCATTTACTAGCAGAACATCAGTTATAGTGGGAGAGTTACCACTACTTATGGTTCCAAAGTCAATGATCTTGCCCTTCTGATTCCCTCCAAACTTAAATTCTCCAGCAGATTTAAGCACCAGGTCTTGGAACATAGACCTTTTTCCCGTCATGTGCCGCGAGCACCCAGAGTTCAGGTACCATGATATGTTTTCCTTTTTCTTCTTTGCTACCAAGGATATCTGCAACAGGAATTATCTTCTCCTTAGGTACCCACATTCTTTTGGGTCCTTTCAGGTTAGTCTTCCTCAAGTTCTGATTGAACTGAGGCTTAGTACGATAAATGACAGGAGGTACATAATGATATTCCCTATTCTGAGTTGCATGATATTTTCTAGGATGAGCAACATGTTGTTTCCTTGTGTGTGTGTGTGTTATGTGGAAAATCTTGGCATGTGATGTGTGCCTAATATCATGTGAGTGGCCATACTTGAATTGATCATACAAGGGTTTGTATGTGATCTTCATCTCATCAACAAATTCAAGTTTGTATGCAGTTTCACCCTCATAGCCTATGCCAACTCTTTTGTTTCCACTCACTCCATATATCATAGAAGCAAGTTGACTTCTGCCAATGCTCCTAGATAGGAATTTTCTAAACCTCAAGTCATATTCCTTAAGAATATTGTTCACACTTGGAATAGACTTTTCTGAACTAGAAGATGACTCAGCATCTTTGGATAGTTTTGAAACTTTTTCTTCAAGTTCAGAGTTTTCTATTTCAAGCTTCTTAGTTTCAGATTCAAAGAGCTTTTTCAGCTTTTTGTATTTGATACTAAGTTGAGCCTTGAGTTCCAGAATTTCATATAGACTGGAAACTAACTCTTTTCTAGAAAGTTCAGAAAATACCTCTTCAGAATCTGAATCTGATGTAGATTCTGATTCATCAACGGTGGCCATCAATGCTATGTTAGCTTGCTTATCATCAGAGTCTGGTTCTTGGTCATAAGAATTTGATTCATCCCAAGTAGCCATCAAGTTTTCCTTCTTTTCGAACTTCTTCTTGGGCTTTTCCCTGTGAAGCTTTGGACACTCGTTCTTGTAGTGACCTGGCTCTTTGCCTTCAAAGCACGTCACCTTCTTCTTATCAGATCTTCTATTTCCAGAAGATTCTCCTCTTTCAGGTATCTTAGAGCTCGTGAAGTTCTTGAACTTTCTCTGCTTGCTTTTCCCGAGTTGATTTACTCTTTTGGAAATCATAGAGAGTTCATCTTCTTCTTCTTCCGATTCTGACTCTTCAGAATCTTCTTCTTCAGCCTGAAAAGCGTTAGTGCATTTTTTATTTTTAGATTGTAATGCAATAGACTTACCTTTCTTCTGAGGTTCATTTGCATCCAGCTCTATTTCATGACTCCTCAAGCCACTGATCAACTCTTCAAGAGAAACTTCATTTAGATTCTTGGCAATCTTGAATGCAGTCACCATTGGGACCCATCTTCTGGGCAAGCTTCTAATGATCTTCTTGACGTGATCATCCTTTGTATACCCTTTGTCAAGCACTCTTAATCCAGCAGTCAGAGTCTGGAATCTTGAGAACATTGCTTCAATGTTTTCATCTTCCTCCATCTTGAAAGCTTCATACTTCTGGATTAAAGCAAGAGCTTTTGTCTCCTTGACTTGGGCATTCCCTTCATGAGTCATCTTCAATGATTCATAGATGTCATGGGCAGTTTTTCTGTTTGATATCTTCTCATATTCAGCATGAGAAATAGCATTCAGCAGAACAGTCCTTGACTTGTGATGATTTTTGAATTGTTTCTTTTGATCATCACTCATTTCTTATCTAGACATCTTTGCTCCACTAGCATTTACAAGATATTTGTAACCATCCATGAGTAGATCCTACAAGTCACCATCTAGACCAAGAAAGTAAATTTCGAGTCTATCTTTCCAATATTCAAAACTTTCACCATCAAATACTGGTGGTCTAGTGTAGCCATTGTTTCCATTTCCCTTGTTGTTTTGATCAACAGGAACAGATGTAGCTGTTGATGAATCACCCATATAGACTTTGTGTTTTTCTCCTTGAATCTTTTGTCTAACACGGTTAAGTGCTTGCACCTAGAACCGGTGCTCTGATGCCAATTGAAGGATAGAAAAACACTTAGAAAGGGGGGGTTTGAATAAGTGTGACTTTAAAAACTCTTAAGAAAAAACAATTTACTCAATGATTTTTATCCTGGTTCGTTGTTAACGAAACTACTCCAGTCCACCCCCTTAGAGTGATTTACCTCAAATGAGGATTTAATCCACTAATCAAACTAATTACAAAGGTTATCCACTTAGAAAACCAAGTCTTCTAGAGTATACTGATCACAACTTGATCACTCTAGGAATTCACCGCTTAGATAACCTCTAATTCTTCTAGAGTCTACTGATCACACCGATCACTCGAGGAACCTTTTACAATCAATGTAAAATAAATGTTTACAAGAGTAAGATTGCTTCTTATCAAGCTATAATCACATCAGTGGTATTTCTCTTAAGTTCTAAGCTTAACACTCACTAAATATTACAAGAGTTTGTGAGGTTGAAGATGAAGTTCGAAAGCTTTTGAATTTGACAGCGTTTTGGTATTTTGCGCAAGAGTTGTGTATTCAGCTTCTCATCAAAATTTCTATATATAGGCGATTGAGAAGATGACCGTTGGGAGCATTTAATGCTTTAAGTGAATAGTATAACGCTGCATTTAATTTTTCACACTTTTGTCAACTACCTCGAGCCATGCTTTTGCTGCTTTTACTGACATTGCCTTTTGTAGCTTCTAACGTTCCTTTTGTCAGTCAGAGATTAGACTTAGTAGCCCGTCATCTTGTACTTGCTTCTGAACTCAGATTTGTAGATACAATGTTTAAATATCAGAGTCAAACAGCTTGGTGCAGAGCATCTTCTTGTCTTCTGACTTTGAAGAGCTTTAGCGTGATACCAATAAGAACTTCAATGCTTCTGCTTCTGACTTCATGTTCTTCTGATGCTTCATAGTCCATGTTCTGATTCTGCTTGACCATCTTCTAATGTCTTGCCAGAGCATGTTCTGATGTAGCCATCCTGAACCTTTTGAGTCATAGCTTATGAGCGCTGAATTTGTGCATACTCTTTATGTATTTCCTGAAATGGAAAATGCAAAGGATTAGAGTACCACATTGTCTTATACAAAATTCATATATAATGTTATCATCAAAACATAGAATATTGATCAGAACAAATCTTGTTCTAACAGATCTCTCGCATAAAATTTTGTGCGATATGCCTAATACAGTAGACATGTTTAGACGGGGAATTGTGCCAACCATTTGCCGGATTTTTGTATGCGCTGTCAATAGAAGCGTGCCTGTCCGAAATCAAACAAAGATTAGATTGTGGCGCAACTCTAGCCCGAAATGTTTGTGTTTT